>NC_056729.1:1824157914-1824185387 GCF_019279795.1 Protopterus annectens | reverse complement strand
TGCTAGCTCTATGTCCTGGTATGTCAGACAGGTGTGAGTCATGCATGAACACAGCCAAGCTCTGTGCTAGCTCTATGTCCTAGTATGTCGAACAGGTGTGAGTCATGCATGAACACAGCCAAGCTCTGTGCTAGCTCTATGTCCTGGTATGTCAGAGAGGTTTGAACCATGCATGAACACAGCCAGGCTCTATGCTAGCTCTATGTCCTGGTATGTCAGACAGATGTGAGCCATGCATGAACACAGCCAAGCTCTGTGCTAGCTCTATGTCCTCGTATGTCAGACAGGTGTGAGTCATGCATGAACACAGCCAAGCTCAGTGCTAGCTCTATGTCCTGGTATGTCAGACAGGTGTGAGTCATGCATGAACACAGCCAAGCTCTGTGCTAGCTCTATGTCCTGGTATGTCAGACAGGTGTGAGTCATGCATGAACACAGCCAAGCTCTGTGCTAGCTCTATGTCCTAGTATGTCAGACAGGTGTGAGTCATGCATGAACACAGCCAAGCTCTGTGCTAGCTCTATGTCCTGGTATGTCAGACAGGTGTGAGTCATGCATGAACACAGCCAAGCTCAGTGCTAGCTCTATGTCCTGGTATGTCAGACAGGTGTGAGTCATGCATGAACACAGCCAAGCTCTGTGCTAGCTCTATGTCCTGGTATGTCAGACAGGTGTGAGTCATGCAAAAACACAGCCAAGATCTGTGCTAGCTCTATGTCCTGGTATGTCAGACAGGTGTGAGTCATGCATGAACACAGCCAAGCTCAGTGCTAGCTCTATGTCCTGGTATGTCAGACAGGTGTGAGTCATGCATGAACACAGCCAAGCTCTGTGCTAGCTCTATGTCCTGGTATGTCAGACAGGTGTGAGTCATGCATGAACACAGCCAAGCTCTGTGCTAGCTCTATGTCCTGGTATGTCAGACAGGTGTGAGTCATGCATGAACACAGCCAAGCTCTGTGCTAGCTCTATGTCCTAGTATGTCGAACAGGTGTGAGTCATGCATGAACACAGCCAAGCTCTGTGCTAGCTCTATGTCCTAGTATGTCAGACAGGTGTGAGTCATGCATGAACACAGCCAAGCTCTGTGCTAGCTCTATGTCCTGGTATGTCAGACAGGTGTGAGTCATGCATGAACACAGCCAAGCTCTGTGCTAGCTCTATGTCCTGGTATGTCAGACAGGTGTGAGTCATGCATGAACACAGCCAAGCTCTGTGCTAGCTCTATGTCCTGGTATGTCAGACAGGTGTGAGTCATGCATGAACACAGCCAAGCTCAGTGCTAGCTCTATGTCCTGGTATGTCAGACAGGTGTGAGTCATGCATGAACACAGCCAAGCTCTGTGCTAGCTCTATGTCCTAGTATGTCAGACAGGTGTGAGTCATGCATGAACACAGCCAAGCTCAGTGCTAGCTCTATGTCCTGGTATGTCAGACATGTGTGAGTCATGCATGAACACAGCCAAGCTCTGTGCTAGCTCTATGTCCTGGTATGTCAGACAGGTGTGAGTCATGCATGAACACAGCCAAGCTCTGTGCTAGCTCTATGTCCTAGTATGTCGAACAGGTGTGAGTCATGCATGAACACAGCCAATCTCTGTGCTAGCTCTATGTCCTAGTATGTCAGACAGGTGTGAGACATGCATGAACACAGCCAAGCTCAGTGCTAGCTCTATGTCCTGGTATGTCAGACAGTCGTGAGTCATGCATGAACACAGCCAAGCTCTGTGCTAGCTCTATGTCCTGGTATGTCAGACAGGTGTGAGTCACGCATGAACACAGCCAAGCTCAGAGCTAGCTCTATGTCCTGGTATGTCAGACAGGTGTGAGTCATGCATGAACACAGCCAAGCTCTGTGCTAGCTCAATGTCCTGGTATGTCAGACAGGTGTGAGTCATGCATGAACACAGCCAAGCTCAGTGCTAGCTCTATGTCCTGGTATGTCAGACAGGTGTGAGTCATGCATGAACACAGCCAAGCTCTGTGCTAGCTCTATGTCCTAGTATGTCAAACAGGTGTGAGTCATGCATGAACACAGCCAAGCTCTGTGCTAGCTCTATGTCCTCGTATGTCAGACAGGTGTGAGTCATGCATGAACACAGCCAAGCTCTGTATTAGCTCTATGTCCTAGTATGTCAGACAGGTGTGATTCATGCATGAACACTTTCAAGCTCTGTGCTAGCTCTATGTCCTAGTATGTCAGACATGTGTGAGTCATGCATGAACACAGCCAGGCTCTGTGCTAGCTCTATGTCCTGGTATGTCAGACAGGTGTGAGTCATGCATGAACACAGCCAAGCTCTGTGCTAGCTCTATGTCCTAGTATGTCAGACAGTCGTGAGTCATGCATGAACACAGCCAAGCTCAGTGCTAGCTCTATGTCCTGGTATGTCAGACAGGTGTGAGTCATGCATGAACACAGCCAAGCTCTGTGCTAGCTCTATGTCCTGGTATGTCAGACAGGTGTGAGTCATGCATAAACACAGCCAAGCTTTGTGCTAGCTCTATGATCTGGTATGTCAGACAGGTGTGAGTCATGCATGAACACAGCCAAGCTCAGTGCTACCTCTATGTCCTGGTATGTCAGACAGGTGTGAGTCATGCGTGAACACAGCCAAGCTCTGTGCTAGATCTATGTCCTAGTATGTTGAACAGTTGAGAGTCATGACTGAACACAGCCACGCTCAGTGCTAGCTCTATGTCCTGGTATGTGAGACAGCTGTGAGTCATGCATGAACGCAGCCAAGCTCTGTGCTAGCTCTATGTCCTGGTATGTCAGACAGGTGTGAGTCATGCATGAACGCAGCCAAGCTCTGTGCTAGCTCTATGTCCTGGTATGGCAGACAGGTGTGAGACTTGCATGAACACAGCCAAGCTCTGTGCTAGCTCTATGTCCTGGTATGTCAGACAGGTGTGAGTCATGCATGAACACAGCCAAGCTCTGTGCTAGCTCTATGTCCTGGTATGTCAGACAGGTGTGAGTCATGCATGAACACAGCCAAGCTCTGTGCTAGCTCTATGTCCTGGTATGTCAGACAGGTGTGAGTCATGCATGAACACAGCCAAGCTCTGTGCTAGCTCTATGTCCTGGTATGTCAGACAGGTGTGAGCCATGCATGAACACAGCCAAGCTCTGTGCTAGCTCTATGTCCTGGTATGTCAGACAGGTGTGAGCCATGCATAAACACAGCCAAGCTCTGTGCTAGCTCTATGTCCTGGTATGTCAGACAGGTGTGAGTCATGCATGAACACAGCCAAGCTCTGTGCTAGCTCTATGTCCTGGTATGTCAGACAGGTGTGAGCCATGCATGAACACAGCCAAGCTCTGTGCTAGCTCTATGTCCTGGTATGTCAGACAGGTGTGAGCCATGCATGAACACAGCCAAGCTCTGTGCTAGCTCTATGTCCTGGTATGTCAGACAGGTGAGAGCCATGTATTAACACAGCCAAGCTCTGTGCTAGCTCTATGTCCTCGTATGTCAGACAGGTGTGAGACTTGCATGAACACAGCCAAGCTCTGTGCTAGCTCTATGTCCTGGTATGTCGGACAGGTGTGAGTCATGCATGAACACAGCCAAGCTCAGTGATAGCTCTATGTCCTGGTATGTCAGACAGGTGTGAGTCATGCATGAACACAGCCAAGCTCTGTGCTAGCTCTATGTCCTGGTATGTCAGACAGGTGTGAGTCATGCATGAACACAGCCAAGCTCTGTGCTAGCTCTATGTCCTGGTATGTCAGACAGGTGTGATTCATGCATGAACACTGCCAAGCTCTGTGCTAGCTCTATGTCCTGGTATGTCAGACAGGTGTGAGACATGCATAAACACAGCCAAGCTCTGTGCTAGCTCTATGTCCTGGTATGTCAGACAGGTGTGAGTCATGCATGAACACAGCCAAGCTCTGTGCTAGCTCTATGTCCTAGTATGTTGAACAGGTGTGAGTCATGCATGAACACTGCCAAGCTCTGTGCTAGCTCAATGTCCTGGTATGTCAGACAGGTGTGAGTCATGCATGAACGCAGCCAAGCTCTGTGCTAGCTCTATGTCCTGGTATGTCAGACAGGTGTGAGTCATGCATGAACACAGCCAAGCTCAGTGCTAGCTCTATGTCCTGGTATGTCAGACAGGTGTGAGTCATGCATGAACACAGCCAAGCTCTGTGCTAGCTCTATGTCCTAGTATGTCAGACAGGTGTGAGTCATGCATGAACACAGCCAAGCTCTGTGCTAGCTCTATGTCCTGGTATGTCAGACAGGTGTGAGCCATGCATGAACACAGCCAAGCTCTGTGCTAGCTCTATGTCCTGGTATGTCAGACAGGTGTGAGTCATGCATGAACACAGCCAAGCTCCGTGCTAGCTCTATGTCCTGGTATGTCAGACAGGTGTGAGTCATGCATGAACACAGCCAAGTTCAGTGCTAGCTCTATTTCCTGGTATGTCAGACAGGTGTGAGTCATGCATGAACACAGCCAAGCTCTGTGCTAACTCTATGTCCTGGTATGTCGGACAGGTGTGAGTCATGCATGAACACAGCCAAGCTCTGTGCTAGCTCTATGTACTGGTATGTCAGACAGGTGTGATTCATGCATGAACACTGCCAAGCTCTGTGCTTCCTCTATGTCCTGGTATGTCAGACAGGTGTGAGTCATGCATGAACACAGCCAGGCTCTGTGCTAACTCTATGTCCTAGTATGTCGAACAGGTGTGAGTCATGCATGAACACAGCCAAGCTCTGTGCTAGCTCTATGTCCTGGTATGTCAGACAGGTGTGAGTCATGCATGAACACAGCCAAGCTCTGTGCTAGCTCTATGTCCTGGTATGTCAGACAGGTGTGAGTCATGCATGAACACAGCCAAGCTCTGTGCTAGCTCTATGTCCTGGTATGTCAGACAGGTGTGAGCCATGCATGAACACAGCCAAGCTCTGTGCTAGCTCTATGTCCTCGTATGTCAGACAGGTGTGAGCCATGCATGAACACAGCCAAGCTCTGTGCTAGCTCTATGTCCTGGTATGTCAGACAGGTGTGAGTCATGCATGAACACAGCCAAGCTCTGTGCTAGCTCTATGTCCTAGTATGTCGAACAGTTGTGAGTCATGCATGAACACAGCCATGCTCAGTGCTAGCTCTATGTCCTGGTATGTCAGACAGGTGTGAGTCATGCATGAACACAGCCAAGCTCTGTGCTAGCTCTATGTCCTAGTATGTCGAACAGGTGTGAGTCATGCATGAACACAGCCAAGCTCTGTGCTAGCTCTATGTCCTGGTATGTCAGACAGGTGTGAGTCATGCATGAACACAGCCAAGCTCTGTGCTAACTCTATGTCCTGGTATGTCAGACAGGTGTGAGTCATGCATGAACACAGCCAAGCTCTGTGCTAGCTCTATGTCCTGGTATGTCAGACAGGTGTGAGTCATGCATGAACACAGCCAAGCTCTGTGCTAGCTCTATGTCCTGGTATGTCAGACAGGTGTGAGTCATGCATGAACACAGCCAAGCTCAGTGCTAGCTCTATGTCCTGGTATGTCAGACAGGTGTGAGTCATGCATGAACACAGCCAAGCTCTGTGCTAGCTCTATGTCCTGGTATGTCAGACAGGTGTGAGTCATGCATGAACACAGCCAAGTTCAGTGCTAGCTCTATGTCCTGGTATGTCAGACAGGTGTGAGTCATGCATGAACACAGCCAAACTCTGTGCTAGCTCTATGTCCTAGTATGTCGAACAGTTGTGAGTCATGCATGAACACAGCCTAGCTCAGTGCTAGCTCTATGTCCTGGTATGTCAGACAGGTGTGAGTCATGCATGAACACAGCCATGGTCTGTGCTAGCTCTATGTCCTAGTATGTTGAACAGGTGTGAGTCATGCAGGAACACAGCCAAGCTCTGTGCTAGCTCTATGTCCTGGTATGTCAGACAGGTGTGAGCCATGCAAGAACACAGCCAAGCTCTATGCTAGCTCTATGTCCTTTTATGTCAGACAGGTGTGAGCCATGTATGAACACAACCAAGCTCTGTGCTAGCTCTATGTCCTCGTATGTCAGACAAGTGTGAGTCATGCATGAACACAGCCAAGCTCAATGCTAGCTCTATGTCCTGGTATGTCAGACAGGTGTGAGTCATGCATAAACACAGCCAAGTTCTGTGCTAGCTCTATGTCCTAGTATGTCAGACAGGTGTGAGTCATGCATGAACACAGCCACGCTCAGTGCTAGCTCTATGTCCTGGTATGTCAGACAGGTGTGAGTCATGCATTAACACAGCCAAGCTCTGTGCTAGCTCTATGTCCTAATATGTCGAACAGTTGTGAGTCATGCATGAGCGCAGCCAAGCTCAGTGCTAGCTCTATGTCCTGGTATGTCAGACAGGTGTGAGTCATGCATGAAAACAGCCAAGCTGTGGGCTAGCTCTATGTCCTGGTATGTCATCCAGGTGTGAGCCATGCATGAACAGAGCAAGCTCTGTGCTAAGCTCTATGTCCTAGTATGTCGAACAGTTGTGAGTCATGCATGAATGCAGCCAAGCTCAGTGCTAGCTCTATGTCCTGTTATGTCAGACAGGTGTGAGTCATGCATGAACACAGCCAAGCTGAGTGGTAGCTCTATGTCCTGGTATGTCAGAAAGGTGTGAGTCATGCATGAACACAGCCAAGCTCTGTGTTAGCTCTATGTCCTGGTATGTCAGACAGGTGTGATTCATGCATGAACACTGCCAAGCTCTGTTCTAGCTCTATGTGCTGGTATGTCATACCATTGTGAATCATGCAAGAACACAGCCAAGCTCTGTGCTATCTCTATGTCCTGGTATGTCAGACAGCTGTAAGCCATGCATGAACACAGCCAAGCTCTGTGCTAGCTCTATGTCCTGGTATGTCAGACAGGTGCGAGCCATGCATGAACACTGCCAGGCTCTGTGCTAGCTCTATGTCCTGGTATGTCATTCAGGTGTGAGCCATGCATGAACACAGCAAGCTCTGTGGTAAGCTCTATGTCCTAGTATGTCGAACAGTTGTGAGTCATGCATGAATGCAGCCAAGCTCAGTGCTAGCTCTATGTCCTGGTATGTCAGACAGGTGTGAGTCATGCATGACCACAGCCAAGCTCTGTGCTAGCTCTATGTCCTAGTATGTCAGACAGCTGTAAGCCATGCATGAACACAGCCAAGCACTGTGCCAGCTCTATGTCCTAGTAAGTCGAACTGTTCTGAATCATGCATGAACACAGCCAAGCTCAGTGCTAGCTCTATGTCCTGGTATGTCAGACAGGTGTGAGTCATGCATGAACACAGCCAAGCTCTGTGCTAGCTCTATGTCCTAGCATGTCAAACAGGTGGGAGTCATGCATGAACACAGCCAAGCTCTGTGCTAGCTCTATGTCCTGGTATGTCAGACAGGTGTTAGCCATGCATGAACAAAGCCAAGCTCTGTGCTAGCTCTATGTCCTGGTATGTCAGACAAGTGTGAGCCATGTATGAGCACAGCCAAGCTCTGTGCTAGCTCTATGTCCTCGTATGTCAGACAGGTGTGAGTAAAGCATGAACACAGCCAAGCTTAGTGCTAACTCTATGTCCTGGTATGTCAGACAGGTGTGAGTCATGCATGAACACAGCCAAGCTCTGTGCTAGCTCTATGTCCTGGTATGTCAGACAGGTGTGATTCATGCATGAACACTGCCAAGCTCTGTGCTTCCTCTATGTGCTTGTATGTCAGACAGGTGTGAGTCATGCATGAACACAGCCAAGCTCAGTGCTAGTTCTATGTCCTGGTATGTCAGACATTTGTGAGTCATGCATGAACACAGCCAAGCTCAGTGCTAGCTCTATGTCCTGGTATGTCAGACAGGTGTGAGTCATGCATGAACACAGCCAAACTCTGTGCTAGCTCTATGTCCTAGTATGTCGAACAGTTGTGAGTCATGCATGAACACAGCCTAGCTCAGTGCTAGCTCTATGTCCTGGTATGTTAGACAGGTGTGAGTCACGCATGAACACAGCCAAGCCCTGTGCTAGCTCTATGTCCTAGTATGTCGAGCAGGTGTGAGTCATGCATGAACACAGCCAAGCATTGTGCTAGCTCTATGTCCTGGTATGTCAGACAGGTGTGAGCCATGCAAGAACACAGCTAAGCTCTATGCTAGCTCTATGTCCTGGTATGTCAGACAGGTGTGAGCCATGTATGAACACAACCAAGCTCTGTGCTAACTCTATGTCCTCATATGTCAGACAGGTGTGAGTCATGCATGAACACAGCCAAGCTCAGTGCTAGCTCTATGTCCTGGTATGTCAGACAGGTCTGAGTCATGCATGAACACAGCCAAGCTCAGTGCTAGCTCTATGTCCTGGTATGTCAGACAGGTGTGAGTCATGCATGAACATAGCCAAGCTCTGTGCTAGCTCTATGTCCTAGTATGTCAAACAGTTGTGAGTCATGCATGAACGCAGCCAAGCTCAGTGCTAGCTCTATGTCCTGGTATGTCAGACAGGTGTGAGTCATGCATGAACACAGCCAATCTCTGTGCTAGCTCTATGTCCTGGTATGTCAGACAGGTGTGAGCCATGCATGAACACAGCCAAGCTCTGTGCTAGCTCTATGTCCTCGTATGTCAGACAGGTGTGAGTCATGCATGAACACAGCCAAACTCTGTGTTAGCTCTATGTCCTGGTATGTCAGACAGGTGTGATTCATGCATGAACACTGCCAAGCTCTGTGCTAGCTCTATGTGCTGGTATGTCATACCGGTGTGAGTCATGCAAGAACACAGCCAAGCTCTCTGCTATCTCTATGTCCTGGTATGTCAGACAGGTTTAAGCCATGCATGACCACAGCCAAGCTCTGTGCTAGCTCTATGTCCTGGTATGTCAGACAGGTGCGAGCCATGCATGAACACTGCCAGGCTCTGTGCTAGCTCTATGTCCTGGTATGTCACACAGGTGTAAGCCATGCATGAACACAGCCAAGTTCTGTGCTAGCTCTATGTCCAGGTATGTCAGACAGGTGTGAGTCATGCATGAACACAGCCAAGCTCTGTGCTAGCTCTATGTCCTGGTATGTCAGACAGCTGTAAGCCATGCATGAACACAGCCAAGCTCTGTGCTAGCTCTGTGTCCTGGTATGTCAGACAGGTGTGAGCCATGCATGAACCCAGCCAAGCTCTGTGCTAGCTCTATGTCCTGGTTTTTCAAACAAGTGTGAGTCATGCAGGAAAGCAGCCACATTCTGTTCCAGCTCTATGTCCTGATATGTCAGACAGGTGTGAGTTGTGCATGAACACAGCCAAGCTCTGTGCTAACTTTATGTCCTGGTATGTCAGACAGGTGTGAGTCATGCATGAACACAGCCAAGCTCTGTGCTAGCTCTATGTCCTGGTATGTCAGACAGGTGTGAGTCATGCATGAACACAGCCAAGCTCTGTGCTAGCTCTATGTCCTGGTATGTCAGACAGGTGTGAGCCATGCATGAACACAGCCAATCTCTGTGCTAGCTCTATGTCCTGGTATGTAAGACAGGTGTGAGCCATGCATGAACACAGCCAAGCTCTGTGCTAGCTCTAGGTCCTCGTATGTCAGACAGGTGTGAGTCATGCATGAACACAGCCAAGCTCTGTGCTAGCTCTATGTCCTGGTATGTCAGACAGGTGTGAGTAATGCATGAACACAGCCAATCTCTGTGCTAGCTCTATGTCCTGGTATGTCAGACAGGTGTGAGCCATGCATGAACACAGCCAAGCTCTGTGCTAGCTCTAGGTCCTCGTATGTCAGACAGGTGTGAGTCATGCATGAACACAGCCAAGCTCTGTGCTAGCTCTATGTCCTGGTATGTCAGACAGGTGTGAGTCATGCATGAACACAGCCAAACTCTGTGTTAGCTCTATGTCCTGGTATGTCAGACAGGTGTGATTCATGCATGAACACTGCCAAGCTCTGTGCTAGCTCTATGTGCTGGTATGGCATACCGGTGTGAGTCATGCAAGAACACAAACAAGCTCTGTGCTATCTCTATGTCCTGGTATGTCAGACAGGTGTAAGCCATGCATGACCACAGCCAAGCTCTGTGCTAGCTCTATGTCCTGGTATGTCAGACAGCTGTAAGCCATGCATGAACACAGCCAAGCTCTGTGCTAGCTCTATGTCCTGGTATGTCAGACAGGTGCGAGCCATGCATGAACACTGCCAGGCTCTGTGCTAGCTCTATGTCCTGGTATGTCATTCAGGTGTGAGCCATGCATGAACACAGCAAGCTCTGTGCTAAGCTCTATGTCCTAGTATGTCGAACAGTTGTGAGTCATGCATGAATGCAGCCAAGCTCAGTGCTAGCTCTATGTCCTGGTATGTCAGACAGGTGTGAGTCATGCATGAACACAGCCAAGCTCTGTGCTAGCTCTATGTCCTGGTATGTCAGACAGCTGTAAGCCATGCATGAACACAGCCAAGCTCTGTGCCAGCTCTATGTCCTAGTAAGTCGAACTGTTCTGAATCATGCATGAACACAGCCAAGCTCAGTGCTAGCTCTATGTCCTGGTATGTCAGACAGGTGTGAGTCATGCATGAACACAGCAAGCTCTGTGCTAGCTCTATGTCCTAGCATGTCAAACAGGTGGGAGTCATGCATGAACACAGCCAAGCTCTGTGCTAGCTCTATGTCCTGGTATGTCAGACAGGTGTGAGCCATGCATGAACACAGCCAAGCTCTGTGCTAGCTCTATGTCCTGGTATGTCAGACAGGTGTGAGCCATGTATGAGCACAGCCAAGCTCTGTGCTAGCTCTATGTCCTCGTATGTCAGACAGGTGTGAGTCATGCATGAACACAGCCAAGCTTAGTGCTAACTCTATGTCCTGGTATGTCGGACAGGTGTGAGTCATGCATGAACACAGCCAAGCTCTGTGCTAGCTCTATGTCCTGGTATGTCAGACAGGTGTGATTCATGCATGAACACTGCCAAGCTCTGTGCTTCCTCTATGTGCTTGTATGTCAGACAGGTGTGAGTCATGCATGAACACAGCCAAGCTCAGTGCTAGTTCTATGTCCTGGTATGTCAGACAGTTGTGAGTCATGCATGAACACAGCCAAGCTCCGTGCTAGCTCTATGTCCTGGTATGTCAGACAGGTGTGAGTCATGCATGAACACAGCCAAGCTCAGTGCTAGCTCTATGTCCTGGTATGTCAGACAGGTGTGAGTCATGCATGAACACAGCCAAACTCTGTGCTAGCTCTATGTCCTAGTATGTCGAACAGTTGTGAGTCATGCATGAACACAGCCTAGCTCAGTGCTAGCTCTATGTCCTGGTATGTTAGACAGGTGTGAGTCATGCATGAACACAGCCAAGCTCTGTGCTAGCTCTATGTCCTAGTATGTCGAACAGGTGTGAGTCATGCATGAACACAGCCAAGCTCTGTGCTAGCTCTATGTCCTGGTATGTCAGACAGGTGTGAGCCATGCAAGAACACAGCTAAGCTCTATGCTAGCTCTATGTCCTGGTATGTCAGACAGGTGTGAGCCATGTATGAACACAACCAAGCTCTGTGCTAACTCTATGTCCTCATATGTCAGACAGGTGTGAGTCATGCATGAACACAGCCAAGCTCAGTGCTAGCTCTATGTCCTGGTATGTCAGACAGGTGTGAGTCATGCATGAACACAGCCAAGCTCAGTGCTAGCTCTATGTCCTGGTATGTCAGACAGGTGTGAGTCATGCATGAACATAGCCAAGCTCTGTGCTAGCTCTATGTCCTAGTATGTCGAACAGTTGTGAGTCATGCATGAACGCAGCCAAGCTCAGTGCTAGCTCTATGTCCTGGTATGTCAGACAGGTGTGAGTCATGCATGAACACAGCCAAGCTCTGTGCTAGCTCTATGTCCTGGTATGTCAGACAGGTGTGAGCCATGCATGACCACAGCCAATCTCTGTGCTAGCTCTATGTTCTGGTATGTCAGACAGGTGTGAGCCATGCATGAACACAGCCAAGCTCTGTGCTAGCTCTATGTCCTCGTATGTCAGACAGGTGTGAGTCATGCATGAACACAGCCAAACTCTGTGTTAGCTCTATGTCCTGGTATGTCAGACAGGTGTGATTCATGCATGAACACTGCCAAGCTCTGTGCTAGCTCTATGTGCTGGTATGTCATACCGGTGTGAGTCATGCAAGAACACAGCCAAGGTCTGTGCTATCTCTATGTCCTGGTATGTCAGACAGGTGTAAGCCATGCATGACCACAGCCAAGCTCTGTGCTAGCTCTATGTCCTGGTATGTCAGACAGGTGTGAGCCATGCATGAACACTGCCAGGCTCTGTGCTAGCTCTATGTCCTGGTATGTCACACAGGTGTAAGCCATGCATGAACACAGCCAAGCTCTGTGCTAGCTCTATGTCCAGGTATGTCAGACAGGTGTGAGTCATGCATGAACACAGCCAAGCTCTGTGCTAGCTCTATGTCCTGGTATGTCAGACAGCTGTAAGCCATGCATGAACACAGCCAAGCTCTGTGCTAGCTCTGTGTCCTGGTATGTCAGACAGGTGTGAGCCATGCATGAACACAGCCAAGCTCTGTGCTAGCTCTATGTCCTGGTTTTTCAAACAAGTGTGAGTCATGCAAGAAAGCAGCCACGTTCTGTTCCAGCTCTATGTCCTGATATGTCAGACAGGTGTGAGTTGTGCATGAACACAGCCAAACTCTGTGCTAGCTCTATGTCCTGGTATGTCAGACAGGTGTAAGCCATGCATGAACACAGCCAAGTTCTGTGCTAGCTCTATGTCCTGGTATGTCAGACAAGTGTGATTCATGCATGAACACAGCCAAGCTCTGTGCTAGCTCTATGTGCTGGTATGTCAGACAGGTGTGAGTCATGCATGAACACAGCCAAGCTCTGTGCTAACTCTATGTCCTGGTATGTCAGACAGGTGTGAGTCATGCATGAACACAGCCAAGCTCTGTGCTAGCTCTATGTCCTGGTATGTCAGACAGGTGTGAGCCATGCATGAACACAGCCAATCTCTGTGCTAGCTCTATGTCCTGGTATGTCAGACAGGTGTGAGCCATGCATGAACACAGCCAAGCTCTGTGCTAGCTCTATGTCCTCGTATGTCAGACAGGTGTGAGTCATGCATGAACACAGCCAAGCTCTGTGCTAGCTCTATGTCCTGGTATGTCAGACAGGTGTGAGTCATGCATGAACACAGCCAAACTCTGTGTTAGCTCTATGTCCTGGTATGTCAGACAGGTGTGATTCATGCATGAACACTGCCAAGCTCTGTGCTAGCTCTATGTGCTGGTATGTCATACCGGTGTGAGTCATGCAGAACACAGCCAAGCTCTGTGCTATCTCTATGTCCTGGTATGTCAGACAGGTGTAAGCCATTCATGTGCATGTGCAGCCGGCCCATGTCTGTGCTGCTCCTGCTCTCATTCATGTGTATGTGCAGCCGGCCCATGTCTGTGCTGATGCTGCTCTTATTCATGTGTATGTGCAGCAGGCCCATGTCTGTGCTGCTGCTGCTCTCATTCATTTGTATGTGCAGCAGGCCCATGTCTACACAGCTGATGCTGCTAAAAGACCATTGCCAAGAAGCAGAAGGATTTTAAGTCCCCATTTAACTTTTCAAAATCTGCATGACGTGGAAATTATAGAGTGCTACAGGGTGGATGGAGACACACTACAGGAACTCTGCAACCTCTGTTGTCCTCAACTGACATTAAGGGCAAACTGAGAGGAACTAATACTAGTGAAGACTAAGGTATGTGTAGCACTCAGAAGCCTAACTACAAAAGCCTTCCAGAGATCAACGGGGGGCATGCTGGGGGTGTCACAGGCATCAGCATCCAGGATCGTCATTCAATTCCTGAATGCTATGCTGCAACACGCCAGTGACCACACATATATTTTTCCTGTACATCTGAGGACAGAGCCAGAACTAGGCACACTGCCATGAAGTCCTGAGTACCATGAACTGTATATTTGTAGAAATCAAAGCAACACCCAAGGAAGAGAGAAAAGTGTACATAAGTAGATAGGGCTACCAATCTATTAACTGCAACAGCATGTATAATGCTAAAGAAATCATCCTGAATGTGTCTGCTGGCAACACAGGCAGTTACAATGACTCACTTATTTGGCACAACTCTCACCTTTATGAGATGTTTAATATGGGGTGATACCCACAGAGTCATTTACTGAGGTATGCAAGTTATGCACTGGGACTGTGATTGATGATGCCCATCAAAAATGCGCACACCAACTGAAGAATGCTATAATGAGGCACACATTCATACAAGAAACATAATAGAGCATGTGTTTGGGCTGTGGAAGTTGTAGTTCCGGTGCCTAGATACATCTGGCAGATCCCTGCAGTACAATCCACTGACATATACTGAAATATCTACAGCATGTGCCATGGTACACAACATTATCCTGAGAAAAAAGTTTCAACAGGAACTGCAAGGCGGAGGGGTACACATCACACCAGCACTAGCAAGGTCACCACAACCCCACACAGGTGAGCAGTCAGAGGAGGAACTAGCAGCCACTGTGAGTGTAGCCAGACATAGACGTGCACAATATGGCCTCACACTGGCCAAGAGGAAAGGGATAGTACACACTCTCAGCATTAAAGGGGCTAAAACCTTCATCTTATGTACATACATATAGTAACATTTATGCCAGGCAATGGTCACAACCTTTATTTACCCATGTAATGGCCGTGTACTGCTATCATTAGACAGAGTCACCCCTAAGTGTTGAACCTGGAATAGAAAAATAATTGCCTAAGAATACAAATGAATGGCATATCCTTACAAAATGTTACTTGGTAATTTACATATAACATGGTTGATGTTTACAGCAATTACATCAAGATGTGACAACAGTGCTTATGTGAACACGTGTTGTCTATCAAGTAATAGGCCTTACATGTAAAAAGTACAGATTTTCACTGAATGCCCATATTTTGACCTCATATATTTGTAATGGCAAATCATTAAAGAGTGAAGTTAGAAAATAATAGCACACATTTCAGTTTCAGACTTCATGTCCTTCAGAACAAACATAAAAATAGTAATGCTAAACCTGTTATACATTTGTAAGACCACAATGTTTAAAAACTCTCTACATTGTTGGGCCTTTGTCACTCTTTTATTTATGACTTGATCCAGCTTTATTGGGCTAACAGTTTGGTAGGTTTGTAAACATTACAGACACCTGTAAGAAAGCATTACAATTTGCAAAACAGCATCACAAATACAGATATACTAAGTACTAAGTCAGCTTTGCTTCCTGAGCATCAAACAAAAGACTTATGTATCCCTGAATCCAAAAGATAGAAAACAAGGATATGGCAGTTATCATAACTTGCACAGGGTGTAGTGTGTGTGTGTGTGTGTTGGGGGTGGCAGGCAGCCTAGGTAACACAAACGGTAGTGAGTGTGTGGGAGTAAGAAAGAGAAGCAGGCATACATTTGGATAAAGTATCAAATGGCCACTGAAAATGAATGAGCATTAAGCCTCATGACTGACCCCTATAAGTGTTATGTGTGTCTGTATGGTCACCCCAGATGAAATTGCTGTGTGAGTGTCTGCAGAAACACAGTCCAGCTCTTTGCTAGCTCTATGTCCTGGTATGTAAGACAGGTGTGAGCCATGCATGAACACAGCCAAGCTCTGTGCTAGCTCTATGTCCTGGTATGTCAGACAGGTGTGAGTCATGCATGAACACAGCCAAGCTCTGTGCTACCTCTATGTCCTGGTATGTCAGACAGCTGTGAGGCATGCATGAACACAGCAAAGCTCTGTGCTAACTCTATGTCCACGTATGTCAGACAGGTGTGAGTCATGCATGAACACAGCCAAGCTCTGCTCTACCTCTATGTCCTGGTATGTCAGACAGCTGTGAGGCGTACATGAGCACAACCAAGTTCTGTGCTAGCTCTATGTCTTGGTATGTCAGACAGGTGTATGTCCTGGTATGTCAGTCAGGTGTGAGTCATGCACTAACACAGCCAAGTCCTGTGTTAGCTCTATGTCCTGGTATGTCAGACAGGTGTGCTGTGCTAGCTCTATGTCCTGGTATGTCAGACAGGTTTTAGTCTGCATGAACACACCCAAGCTCATTGCAAGCTCTATGTCCCAGTATATCAGACAGGTGTGAGTCTGCATGAACACAGCCGAGCTCTGTGCTAGCTCTATGTCCTGGTATGTCAGACAGGTGTGAGTCATGCATGAACACAGCCATGCTCTCTGCTAGCTCTATGTCCTGGTATGTCAGACAGGTGTGAGTCATGCATGAACACAGCCAAGCTCTGTGCTAGCTCTATGTCCTAGTATGTAAGACAGGTGTGACACATGCATGAACACAGCCAAGCTCTGTGCTAGCTCTATGGCCAGGTATGTCAGACAGCTGTGAGGCATGCATGATCACAGCCACGCTCTGTGCTAGTTCTATGTCCTGGTATGTCACACAGGTGTGAGACATGCATGAACACAGCCAAACTCTGTGCTAGCTCTACGTCCTGGTATGTCAGACAGATGTGAGGCATGCAAGAACACAGACAAGCTCTGTGCTAGCTCTATGTCCTGGTATGTCAGACAGGTGTGAGTCATGCATGAACACAGCCAAGCTCTGTGTTAGCTTTATGTCCTGGTATGTCAGACAGGTGTGAGTCAGGCAAGAACACAGCCAAGCTCTGTGCTAGCTCTATTTCCTGGTATGTCAGACAGGTGTGAGTCATTCATGAAAACAGCCAAGCTCTGCGTTAGCTCTATGTCCTGGTATGTCAGATAGGTGTGATTCACGCAAGAACACAGCCAAGCTCTGTGCTAGCTCTATGTCCTGGTATGTCAGACAGCTGTGAGACATGCATGAACACAGCCTAGCTCTTTGCTAGCTCTATGTCCTGGTATGTCAGACAGTTGTATGTCCTGGTATGTCAGACAGGTGTGAGTCATGCATGGCGACAGCCAAGCTCTGTGCTAGCTCTATGTCCTGGTATGATAGGCAGGTGTGAGTCATGCATGAAGACAGCCAATCTCTGTGCTAGCTCTATGTCCTGGTATGTCAGACAGGTGTGAACAATGCATGAACCCAGCCAAGCTCTGTGCCAGCTCTATGTCCTGGTATGTCAGACAGCTATGAGGAATGCATGAACACAGCCATGCTCTGTGCTAGTTCTATGTCCTGTTATGTCAGGCAAGTGTGAGTCATGCATGAAAACAGCCAAGCTCTGTGCTAGCTCTATGTCCTGGTATGATAGGCAGGTATGAGCCATGCATGAAGACAGCCAAGCTCTGTGCTAGCTCTATGTCCTGGTATGTCAGACAGGTGTGAACCATGCATGAATGTAGCCAGGCTCTGTGCTAGCTCTATGTCCTGATTTGTCAAACAGCTGTGAGGCATGTACGAACACAGCCACGCTCTGTGCTAGTTCTATGTCCTGGTATGTCAGGCAGGTGTGAATCATGCATGAAGACAGCTAAGCTCTGTGCTAGCTCTATGTCCTGGTATGTCAGGCAGGTGTGAGTCATGCATGAAGACAGCCAAGCTCTGTGCTAGCCCTATGTGCTCGTATGTCAGACAGGTGTGAGGCATGCAAGAACACAACCAAGCTATGTGCAAGCTCTATGTCCTGGTATGTCAGACCGGTGTGAGTCATGAATGAACACAGCCAAGCTCTGTGCTAGCTCTATGTCCTGATATATCAGACAGGTATGAGTCATGCATGGACACAGCCAAGTTCTGTGCTACTTCTATGTCCTGGTATGTCAGACAGGTGTGAGTATTGCATAAACACAGCCAAGCTCTGTGCTAGCTCGATGTCCTGGTATGTCAGACAGGTGTATGCCCTGGAATGTCAGACAGGTGTATGTCCTGGTATGTCAGACAGGTGTGAGTAATGCATGAACACAGACAAGCTCTGTGCTAGCTCTATGTCCTGGTATGTCAGACAGGTGTAAGTCATGCACAAACACAGCCAAGCTTTGTGCTAGCTTTAAGTCCTGGTATATCAGACATGTATGAGTTATGCATGGACACAGCCAAGCTCTGTGCTATCTCTATGTCCTGGTATGTCAGACATGTGTGAGACATGCATGCACACAGCCAAGCTCTGTGCTAGCTCTATGTCTTGGTATGTCAAAAGGTGTGAGTCATGCAAGAACACAGCCAAGCTCTATGCTAGCTTTATGTCCTGGTATGTCAGACAGGTGTGAGTCATGCATGGACACAGCCAAGCCTTGTGCTAGCTCTACCTATGTCCTGGTATGTCAGACATGTGTGAGGCATGCATGAACACAGCCAACCTCTGTGCTAGCTCTATGTCCTTGTATGACAGACAGGTGTGAGCCATGCATGAACACAGCCAAGCTCTGTGCTAGCTCTCTGTTCTGGTATGTCAGACAGGTGTGAGGCATGCATGAAAACACCAAGCTCCATGCTAGCTCTATGTCCTGGTATGTCATACAGGTCTGAGCCATGCATGAACACAGCCAAGCTCTGTGCTAGCTCTATGTCCTGGTATGTCAGACAGGTGTAAGTCATGCATGAACACAGTCAAGCTCTGTGCTAGCTCTATGCCCTGGTATGTCAGACAGGTGAGAGTCATGCATGAAAACAGTCAAACTCTGTACTAGCTCCATGTCCTGGTATGTCAGGCAGGTATATGTCCTGATATGTCAGATAGGTGTATGTCCTGGTATGTCAGAAAGGTGTTAGTCTGCATGAACACACCCAAGCTCTTTGCAAACTCTATGTCCTGGTATGTAAGACAGGTGTGAGCCATGCATGAACACACCCAAGCTCTGTGCTAGTTCTATGTCCCGGTATGTCAGACAGGTGTTGAGTCATGCATAAACACAGCCAAGCTCTCTGCTAGCTTAATGTCCTGGTATGTCAGACAGGTGTGAGTCATGCATGAACACAGCCAAGCTCTGTGCTAGCTCTATGTCCTGGTATGTCAAACAGGTGTGAGTCATGCATGATCACAGCCAACATCTGTGGTAGTTCTATGTCCTGGTATGTCAGACAGGTGTGAGTCATGCATGAACACAGCCAAACTCTGTGCTAGCTCTATGTCCCGGTATGTCAGAGAGGTGTCAGTCATGCATGAACACAGCCAAGCTCTGTGCTAGCTCTATGTCATGGTATATTAGTCAGGTGTGAGTCATGCATGAACACAGCCAAGCTCTGTCCTAGCTCTATGTCCTGGTATGTCAGACAGGTGTGAGTCATGCATGGACACAGCCAAGCTCTGTGCTAGCTCTACATCCTGGTATGTCAGACAGGTGTGAGTCATGCATGAACACAGCCAAGCTCTGTGCTAGCTTTATGTCCTGGTATGTCAGACAAGTGCGAGGCATGCATGAACACAGCCAAGCTCTGTGGTAGCTCTATGTCCTGGTATGTCAGACAGGTGTGAGCCTTGCATAAACACAGCCAAGCTCTGTGCTAGCTCTATGTCCTG
Organism: Protopterus annectens; assembly: GCF_019279795.1. NCBI lineage: Eukaryota > Metazoa > Chordata > Ceratodontiformes > Protopteridae > Protopterus > Protopterus annectens. The sequence goes on along the minus strand of NC_056729.1, from coordinate 1,824,165,946 downwards.
GTATGTTAGACAGGTGTGAGTCATGCATGAACACAGCAAAGCTATGTGCTAGCTCTTTGTCCTGGTATGTCAGACAGGTATGAGTCATGCATGAACACCTCCAAGCTCTGTGCTAGCTCTATGTCCTGGTATGTCAGACAGGTGTGAGGCATTAATGAACACAGCCAAGCTCTGTGCTAGCTTTATGTCCTGGTATGTCAGACAGGTGTGAGTCATGCATGAACACAACCAAGCTCTGTGCTAGCTTTATGTCCTGTTATGTCAGACAGGTGTGACTCATGCATGAACACAGCCAAGCTCTGTGCTAGTTCTATGTCCTGGTATGTCACACAGGTGTGAGACATGCATTAATACAGCCAAACTCTGTGCTAGCTCTACGTCCTGGTATGTCAGACAGATGTGAGGCATGCAAGAACACAGACAAGCTCTGTGCTAGCTCTATGTCCTGGTATGTCAGACAGGTGTGAGTCATGCATGAACACAGCCAAGCTCTGTGTTAGCTTTATGTCCTGGTATGTCAGACAGGTGTGAGTCATTCATGAAAACAGCCAAGCTCTGCGTTAGCTCTATGTCCTGGTATGTCAGATAGGTGTGATTCACGCAAGAACACAGCCAAGCTCTGTGCTAGCTCTATGTCCTGGTATGTCAGACAGCTGTGAGACATGCATGAACACAGCCAAGCTCTTTGCTAGCTCTATGTCCTGGTATGTCAGACAGTTGTATGTCCTGGTATGTCAGACAGGTGTGAGTCATGCATGACGACAGCCAAGCTCTGTGCTAGCTCTATGTCCTGGTATGAAAGGCAGGTGTGAGTCATGCATGAAGACAGCCAATCTCTGTGCTAGCTCTATGTCCTGGTATGTCAGACAGGTGTGAACAATGCATGAACCCAGCCAAGCTCTGTGCCAGCTCTATGTCCTGGTATGTCAGACAGCTATGAGGAAAGCATGAACACAGCCATGCTCTGTGCTAGTTCTATGTCCTGTTATGTCAGGCAAGTGTGAGTCATGCATGAAAACAGCCAAGCTCTGTGCTAGCTCTATGTCCTGGTATGATAGGCAGGTATGAGCCATGCATGAAGACAGCCAAGCTCTGTGCTAGCTCTATGTCCTGGTATGTCAGACAGGTGTGAACCATGCATGAACGCAGCCAGGCTCTGTGCTAGCTCTATGTCCTGATTTGTCAAACAGCTGTGAGGCATGTACGAACACAGCCACGCTCTGTGCTAGTTCTATGTCCTGGTATGTCAGGCAGGTGTGAATCATGCATGAAGACAGCCAAGCTCTGTGCTAGCTCTCTGTCCTGGTATGTCAGGCAGGTGTGAGGCATGCATGAAGACAGCCAAGCTCTGTGCTAGCCCTATGTGCTCGTATGTCAGACAGGTGTGAGGCATGCAAGAACACAACCAAGCTCTGTGCAAGCTCTATGTCCTGGTATGTCAGACAGGTGTGAGTCATGCATGAACACAGCCAAGCTCTGTGCTAGCTCTATGTCCTGATATATCAGACAGGTATGAGTCATGCATGGACACAGCCAAGTTCTGTGCTACTTCTATGTCCTGGTATGTCAGACAGGTGTGAGTATTGCATAAACACAGCCAAGCTCTGTGCTAGCTCGATGTCCTGGTATGTCAGACAGGTGTATGCCCTGGAATGTCAGACAGGTGTATGTCCTGGTATGTCAGACAGGTGTGAGTCATGCATGAACACAGCCATGCTCTCTGCTAGCTCTATGTCCTGGTATGTCAGACAGGTGTGAGTCATGCATGAACACAGCCAAGCTCTGTGCTAGCTCTATGTCCTAGTATGTAAGACAGGTGTGACACATGCATGAACACAGCCAAGCTCTGTGCTAGCTCTATGGCCAGGTATGTCAGACAGCTGTGAGGCATGCATGATCACAGCCACGCTCTGTGCTAGTTCTATGTCCTGGTATGTCACACAGGTGTGAGACATGCATGAACACAGCCAAACTCTGTGCTAGCTCTACGTCCTGGTATGTCAGACAGATGTGAGGCATGCAAGAACACAGACAAGCTCTGTGCTAGCTCTATGTCCTGGTATGTCAGACAGGTGTGAGTCATGCATGAACACAGCCAAGCTCTGTGTTAGCTTTATGTCCTGGTATGTCAGACAGGTGTGAGTCAGGCAAGAACACAGCCAAGCTCTGTGCTAGCTCTATTTCCTGGTATGTCAGACAGGTGTGAGTCATTCATGAAAACAGCCAAGCTCTGCGTTAGCTCTATGTCCTGGTATGTCAGATAGGTGTGATTCACGCAAGAACACAGCCAAGCTCTGTGCTAGCTCTATGTCCTGGTATGTCAGACAGCTGTGAGACATGCATGAACACAGCCTAGCTCTTTGCTAGCTCTATGTCCTGGTATGTCAGACAGTTGTATGTCCTGGTATGTCAGACAGGTGTGAGTCATGCATGACGACAGCCAAGCTCTGTGCTAGCTCTATGTCCTGGTATGATAGGCAGGTGTGAGTCATGCATGAAGACAGCCAATCTCTGTGCTAGCTCTATGTCCTGGTATGTCAGACAGGTGTGAACAATCCATGAACCCAGCCAAGCTCTGTGCCAGCTCTATGTCCTGGTATGTCAGACAGCTATGAGGAATGCATGAACACAGCCATGCTCTGTGCTAGTTCTATGTCCTGTTATGTCAGGCAAGTGTGAGTCATGCATGAAAACAGCCAAGCTCTGTGCTAGCTCTATGTCCTGGTATGATAGGCAGGTATGAGCCATGCATGAAGACAGCCAAGCTCTGTGCTAGCTCTATGTCCTGGTATGTCAGACAGGTGTGAACCATGCATGAATGTAGCCAGGCTCTGTGCTAGCTCTATGTCCTGATTTGTCAAACAGCTGTGAGGCATGTACGAACACAGCCACGCTCTGTGCTAGTTCTATGTCCTGGTATGTCAGGCAGGTGTGAATCATGCATGAAGACAGCTAAGCTCTGTGCTAGCTCTATGTCCTGGTATGTCAGGCAGGTGTGAGTCATGCATGAAGACAGCCAAGCTCTGTGCTAGCCCTATGTGCTCGTATGTCAGACAGGTGTGAGGCATGCAAGAACACAACCAAGCTATGTGCAAGCTCTATGTCCTGGTATGTCAGACCGGTGTGAGTCATGAATGAACACAGCCAAGCTCTGTGCTAGCTCTATGTCCTGATATATCAGACAGGTATGAGTCATGCATGGACACAGCCAAGTTCTGTGCTACTTCTATGTCCTGGTATGTCAGACAGGTGTGAGTATTGCATAAACACAGCCAAGCTCTGTGCTAGCTCGATGTCCTGGTATGTCAGACAGGTGTATGCCCTGGAATGTCAGACAGGTGTATGTCCTGGTATGTCAGACAGGTGTGAGTAATGCATGAACACAGACAAGCTCTGTGCTAGCTCTATGTCCTGGTATGTCAGACAGGTGTAAGTCATGCACAAACACAGCCAAGCTTTGTGCTAGCTTTAAGTCCTGGTATATCAGACATGTATGAGTTATGCATGGACACAGCCAAGCTCTGTGCTATCTCTATGTCCTGGTATGTCAGACATGTGTGAGACATGCATGCACACAGCCAAGCTCTGTGCTAGCTCTATGTCTTGGTATGTCAAAAGGTGTGAGTCATGCAAGAACACAGCCAAGCTCTATGCTAGCTTTATGTCCTGGTATGTCAGACAGGTGTGAGTCATGCATGGACACAGCCAAGCCTTGTGCTAGCTCTACCTATGTCCTGGTATGTCAGACATGTGTGAGGCATGCATGATCACAGCCAACCTCTGTGCTAGCTCTATGTCCTTGTATGACAGACAGGTGTGAGGCATGCATGAAAACACCAAGCTCCATGCTAGCTCTATGTCCTGGTATGTCATACAGGTCTGAGCCATGCATGAACACAGCCAAGCTCTGTGCTAGCTCTATGTCCTGGTATGTCAGACAGGTGTAAGTCATGCATGAACACAGTCAAGCTCTGTGCTAGCTCTATGCCCTGGTATGTCAGACAGGTGAGAGTCATGCATGAAAACAGTCAAACTCTGTACTAGCTCCATGTCCTGGTATGTCAGGCAGGTATATGTCCTGATATGTCAGATAGGTGTATGTCCTGGTATGTCAGAAAGGTGTTAGTCTGCATGAACACACCCAAGCTCTTTGCAAACTCTATGTCCTGGTATGTAAGACAGGTGTGAGCCATGCATGAACACACCCAAGCTCTGTGCTAGTTCTATGTCCCGGTATGTCAGACAGGTGTGAGTCATGCATAAACACAGCCAAGCTCTCTGCTAGCTTAATGTCCTGGTATGTCAGACAGGTGTGAGTCATGCATGAACACAGCCAAGCTCTGTGCTAGCTCTATGTCCTGGTATGTCAAACAGGTGTGAGTCATGCATGATCACAGCCAACATCTGTGGTAGTTCTATGTCCTGGTATGTCAGACAGGTGTGAGTCATGCATGAACACAGCCAAACTCTGTGCTAGCTCTATGTCCCGGTATGTCAGAGAGGTGTCAGTCATGCATGAACACAGCCAAGCTCTGTGCTAGCTCTATGTCATGGTATATTAGTCAGGTGTGAGTCATGCATGAACACAGCCAAGCTCTGTCCTAGCTCTATGTCCTGGTATGTCAGACAGGTGTGAGTCATGCATGGACACAGCCAAGCTCTGTGCTAGCTCTACATCCTGGTATGTCAGACAGGTGTGAGTCATGCATGAACACAGCCAAGCTCTGTGCTAGCTTTATGTCCTGGTATGTCAGACAAGTGCGAGGCATGCATGAACACAGCCAAGCTCTGTGGTAGCTCTATGTCCTGGTATGTCAGACAGGTGTGAGCCTTGCATAAACACAGCCAAGCTCTGTGCTAGCTCTATGTCCTGGTATGTTAGACAGGTGTGAGTCATGCATGAACACAGCAAAGCTATGTGCTAGCTCTTTGTCCTGGTATGTCAGACAGGTATGAGTCATGCATGAACACCTCCAAGCTCTGTGCTAGCTCTATGTCCTGGTATGTCAGACAGGTGTGAGGCATTAATGAACACAGCCAAGCTCTGTGCTAGCTTTATGTCCTGGTATGTCAGACAGGTGTGAGTCATGCATGAACACAACCAAGCTCTGTGCTAGCTTTATGTCCTGTTATGTCAGACAGGTGTGACTCATGCATGAACACAGCCAAGCTCTGTGCTAGTTCTATGTCCTGGTATGTCACACAGGTGTGAGACATGCATTAATACAGCCAAACTCTGTGCTAGCTCTACGTCCTGGTATGTCAGACAGATGTGAGGCATGCAAGAACACAGACAAGCTCTGTGCTAGCTCTATGTCCTGGTATGTCAGACAGGTGTGAGTCATGCATGAACACAGCCAAGCTCTGTGTTAGCTTTATGTCCTGGTATGTCAGACAGGTGTGAGTCATTCATGAAAACAGCCAAGCTCTGCGTTAGCTCTATGTCCTGGTATGTCAGATAGGTGTGATTCACGCAAGAACACAGCCAAGCTCTGTGCTAGCTCTATGTCCTGGTATGTCAGACAGCTGTGAGACATGCATGAACACAGCCAAGCTCTTTGCTAGCTCTATGTCCTGGTATGTCAGACAGTTGTATGTCCTGGTATGTCAGACAGGTGTGAGTCATGCATGACGACAGCCAAGCTCTGTGCTAGCTCTATGTCCTGGTATGAAAGGCAGGTGTGAGTCATGCATGAAGACAGCCAATCTCTGTGCTAGCTCTATGTCCTGGTATGTCAGACAGGTGTGAACAATGCATGAACCCAGCCAAGCTCTGTGCCAGCTCTATGTCCTGGTATGTCAGACAGCTATGAGGAATGCATGAACACAGCCATGCTCTGTGCTAGTTCTATGTCCTGTTATGTCAGGCAAGTGTGAGTCATGCATGAAAACAGCCAAGCTCTGTGCTAGCTCTATGTCCTGGTATGATAGGCAGGTATGAGCCATGCATGAAGACAGCCAAGCTCTGTGCTAGCTCTATGTCCTGGTATGTCAGACAGGTGTGAACCATGCATGAACGCAGCCAGGCTCTGTGCTAGCTCTATGTCCTGATTTGTCAAACAGCTGTGAGGCATGTACGAACACAGCCACACTCTGTGCTAGTTCTATGTCCTGGTATGTCAGGCAGGTGTGAATCATGCATGAAGACAGCCAAGCTCTGTGCTAGCTCTCTGTCCTGGTATGTCAGGCAGGTGTGAGGCATGCATGAAGACAGCCAAGCTCTGTGCTAGCCCTATGTGCTCGTATGTCAGACAGGTGTGAGGCATGCAAGAACACAACCAAGCTCTGTGCAAGCTCTATGTCCTGGTATGTCAGACAGGTGTGAGTCATGCATGAACACAGCCAAGCTCTGTGCTAGCTCTATGTCCTGATATATCAGACAGGTATGAGTCATGCATGGACACAGCCAAGTTCTGTGCTACTTCTATGTCCTGGTATGTCAGACAGGTGTGAGTATTGCATAAACACAGCCAAGCTCTGTGCTAGCTCGATGTCCTGGTATGTCAGACAGGTGTATGCCCTGGAATGTCAGACAGGTGTATGTCCTGGTATGTCAGACAGGTGTGAGTAATGCATGAACACAGACAAGCTCTGTGCTAGCTCTATGTCCTGGTATGTCAGACAGGTGTAAGTCATGCACAAACACAGCCAAGCTTTGTGCTAGCTTTAAGTCCTGGTATATCAGACATGTATGAGTTATGCATGGACACAGCCAAGCTCTGTGCTACCTCTATGTCCTGGTATGTCAGACATGTGTGAGACATGCATGCACACAGCCAAGCTCTGTGCTAGCTCTATGTCTTGGTATGTCAAAAGGTGTGAGTCATGCAAGAACACAGCCAAGCTCTATGCTAGCTTTATGTCCTGGTATGTCAGACAGGTGTGAGTCATGCATGGACACAGCCAAGCCTTGTGCTAGCTCTACCTATGTCCTGGTATGTCAGACAGGTGTGAGGCATGCATGAACACAGCCAACCTCTGTGCTAGCTCTATGTCCTTGTATGACAGACAGGTGTGAGCCATGCATGAACACAGCCAAGCTCTGTGCTAGCTCTGTGTTCTGGTATGTCAGACAGGTGTGAGGCATGCATGAAAACACCAAGCTCCGTGCTAGCTCTATGTCCTGGTATGTCATACAGGTCTGAGCCATGCATGAACACAGCCAAGCTCTGTGCTAGCTCTATGTCCTGGTATGTCAGACAGGTGTAAGTCATGCATGAACACAGCCAAGCTCTGTGCTAGCTCTATGCCCTGGTATGTCAGACAGGTGAGAGTCATGCATGAAAACAGTCAAACTCTGTACTAGCTCCATGTCCTGGTATGTCAGGCAGGTATATGTCCTGATATGTCAGATAGGTGTATGTCCTGGTATGTCAGACAGGTGTTAGTCTGCATGAACACACCCAAGCTCTTTGCAAACTCTATGTCCTGGTATGTAAGACAGGTGTGAGCCATGCATGAACACACCCAAGCTCTGTGCTAGTTCTATGTCCCGGTATGTCAGACAGGTGTGAGTCATGCATGAACACAGCCAAGCTCTCTGCTAGCTTAATGTCCTGGTATGTCAGACAGGTGTGAGACATGCATGAACACAGCCAAGCTCTGTGCTAGCTCTATGTCCTGGTATGTCAAACAGGTGTGAGTCATGCATGATCACAGCCAACATCTGTGGTAGTTCTATGTCCTGGTATGTCAGACAGGTGTGAGTCATGCATGAACACAGCCAAACTCTGTGCTAGCTCTATGTCCCGGTATGTCAGACAGGTGTCAGTCATGCATGAACACAGCCAAGCTCTGTGCTAGCTCTATGTCATGGTATATCAGTCAGGTGTGAGTCATGCATGAACACAGCCAAGCTCTGTCCTAGCTCTATGTCCTGGTATGTCAGACAGGTGTGAGTCATGCATGGACACAGCCAAGCTCTGTGCTAGCTCTACATCCTGGTATGTCAGACAGGTGTGAGTCATGCATGAACACAGCCAAGCTCTGTGCTAGCTTTATGTCCTGGTATGTCAGACAAGTGCGAGGCATG
>NC_056729.1:1824115414-1824152914 GCF_019279795.1 Protopterus annectens | reverse complement strand
TGGATGGTCCTGGGTTCTTATCTTAATACATGAAATTCCATATATTTGTACTGCTGTTCCATTTCACTTTATATTAAATATCACATAAAAAATTTGCACATAATTCTAAATAACAGTAAGTATGTATATCAGTAGAGTTTATATGAATTAGATGTTTAACTAAGTGTATACTGACAACTATGTTTCTGTAATTATAATTGGGCTATCTGGTCTTGGGTGGCCTTCAGACTTCAATAAGACTCATACACACATGAATGTATTAACCAGGACCTTCTCAGGTCACTTGCATACATACATGGTTAACCCCTCAATCTGTCATGTGTGTTTATATATAATTCATGAGTATGTCTGAGAATCACTTCTTGTGTGACAAGGATAGAAAATCACCACTGTAGAAGTAAATGTTTGTCTGTTATGCATAGCTTTGAATCCCACATTGTAAAAATCAGTTTTTATCAGTGCATAAAGCCAAACCAAAAATATGTCAGGTCATGAAATCTATGCCCCCAGTACATGCCTGAAAAGTTAAATCACCTAACCGTTCCAGCAGCAAACAACCCTCAAACTAATGCCAAGTGTCACATTAAACTTCCAATTTCCAAACCTGCTTTCCTCTCTGTTTGGCATTGTTGTTCTCCACTTAACATCATGCAAACACAGTTGATATTACTGTTCAAGTTTGTGCACTACCAGTAAACACAGTAACATGCATTGTCAGGGAATCATTCTTAGCTATTACTGTTCTTCCTGGTTGGACATGCCTGGTGGTAGAAGGAAGATGCCCAATTTAGGGCACAGAGGTGAGGTGTTGAGGAGTCCAGAATCTTCAATGGACTTAGTAAAGTGCCACAGCCGAAGGTTTTTACAGGGGCACTATACTGTCTCCTAATACAAGTCTGAGGCTCGGAATAGTCTGACCAAACTGTCTCTAGTGTGACCGACATTCCACACACTGGAGAACAGTGTGGGCATCACTTTAATGACTGTAAAGGCACAAGAGGGATACACTCAACCAGTGGCTGAATGAGTTCAGGACTGGTAACATCCCACAGTTGTGTAAGCATACTGATTACAGAATTTATGGTAAATAGAATAGGGTTGCCACCTGTCTTTTTTTCTGGATTGTCCAGAAATAAAGGGCTTTGTCCAGTTGTCCTGATTTTACTCTATAAATCCAGAATTCTGTGTTGCTCCCATGAGTCCCACCTTAGCTTACAACTTCAAGATGAGATAACCAATCAGCATAGATTCAGAAGTGCCAGAGACAGAAGTTGAAATCATGCACCTCATGAAAGTAAGGTGTTTATAAAAATAGCAATTCAACATGCTCTGACCATCATTTCATGAAAAGAGCACCCAGAGATGATTTGAAGAACAAACAGCAGCAATTATCTTTAGTGCTGATTAGAAAGGAAGGTTGTGTCTGTTGCGCACTTGGGAAGCCTCTGTGTGTTGTATATGCACTTATTCAGTTGAAGCAAAAGGTGAGTCACATCATGGGACAAATTATTTGCTGTTGTAATTTTCTGAAATGGGAAAGTGGTTTTTTTTGGTATATGCAGCAATCGACTAGTGGGACTTTAGTACTTGGAAAACAAACTGATAGTATATAAAAGAACTGAAGTAGGTAGCAATGATTACTTCTTGCCTTTATTTCCCTGCCACAATCACTACAAGTTGTTGTTGTTGTGCACACCCTTGTGCATAAAGTGAGGCCACTGGAGCTGTTTGTAAATCAGGCTGGGGAACACTGGACAGTGTGGAGTTGTTCATGAAAGGCATCAGCTACTTCCAAAGTTGGTTGGAAGTGAGTGTAGAAGTGAATGAAGAGGGGTACTGCATGATGTGCTGTGAGATGATAGGATCATAGGAGCATAGGAGGTTACTAGGACAATGGCTCCAGGGCCTTTACAAGCATAGGATCATAGAAGCATAGGAGGTAACTAGGACAAAGGCTCCAGGGCCCTTACAAGCATAGGTTCATAGGAGCATAGGAGGTTACTAGGATAATGGCTCCAGGGCCCTTACAAGCATAAGATCATAGGAGCATAGGAGGTTATTAGGACAAGGGTTCCTGGGCCCTTACAAGCATAGGTTCATAGGATCATAGGAGGTTACTAGGACAATGGCTCCAGGGCCATTACAAGCATAAGATGATAGGAGCATAGGAGGTTACTAGGACAATGGCTCCAGGGCTGTTACAAGCATAAGATGATAGGAGCATAGGAGGTTACTAGGACAATGGCTCCAGGGCCGTTACAAGCATAAGATGATAGGAGCATAGGAGGTTACTAGGATAATGGCTCCAGGGCCCTTACAAGCATAAGATCATAGGAGCATAGGAGGTTATTAGAACAAGGGTTCCTGGGCCCTTACAAGCATAGGTTCATAGGATCATAGGAGGTTACTAGGACAATGGCTCCAGGGCCATTACAAGCATAAGATGATAGGAGCATAGGAGGTTACTAGGACAATGACTCCAGGGCTGTTACAAGCATAAGATGATAGGAGCATAGGAGGTTACTAGGACAATGGCTCCAGGGCCGTTACAAGCATAAGATGATAGGAGCATAGGAGGTTACTAGGATAATGGCTCTAGGGCTCTTACAAGCATAGGATCATATGAGCATAGGAGTTTACTAGGATAATGGCTCCAGGGCCCTTACAAGCATAGGATCATAGGAGCACACGAGGTTACTAGGATAATGGCTCCAGGGCCCTTAAAAGTATAGGATCATAGGAGCATAGGAGGTTACTAGGACAATGGTTCCAGGACTCTTACAAGCCTAGCCAAGTTCAACCTGTATTCCCAAAGGTGTCTGGTTCAAGCAGACATTAAAATCAGCACCTATTGCCCCTGAACAAGTAGGACACAAGTGGAACCCCATGGATGAATTTGCAGTTACCCATCTAATTGTCCAAATTAACCTTAAATAGAGTCAGCAAGGGTTTACTTTAACATAAATAGGAAAGAAGCTTGTTCCAAAGGTGGGGCAACCTCTGTGACACAAATTTGTCTCTCAAGCAAGTTCTGTTGATGTCACATACCAGGTTAAGGTCCTTTGAGTGAGTGACCCGTGTGCCATTTGACTTGCGAATGTGCAGCATTTCCATTAAAGCTGGGTCAAAGATTGCTCTATATGCAACAAACAGGTCACTTCTGAGCAGTCTGTATGACACAAAGTAAAGTGACAATGATTTCAGTCTGTCTGCATAAGACAGATCTTGAAGACCCTGAATTTTCTTTCTAAGGAACCTTTGTGGTCTCTCCAATTGCTGCAGGTATTTGAAAAGGAACATGCCTAAGGGAGTGTTGCACTCTATTATTGGCCTGATGAGAGATAAGTGCAAGGGGGTTATAACATCTTTTGTTTCTGGAGGCAATGCCCTTAATTATGAGATGAGCAATATAAAATGCCCATGTTACCACTGTGAAGACATAGTGATTGAAGTTAAGATTGCTGTCAGCCTGTGTGCCCAGATCTCTCACCACTGACTGTGTGTTTAGGGAATTGCTATTGATGTGGGAGCTTGCAGTAACATCACCCTGGCTGAAGGGGGTGATAATTAATTTTTTGCATTAAGTTTAAGACCATGACTTTGGCACCAGTCATTAGTCTGTGTAAGGCCTTCTTGCAGGATGTTGACATTACTAGGGCTTTTAATGACCACTATCAGTTTGCAGTCATACTTTGTCAGCCACAGTCCTTTAGTTTTAGCCTGTACTTCAGAGGAGTAAATTCTGAACAGTAGGGGTCCCAGAACTGATCCCTGTGGAACACCACTGGTTACAGGTCTGCTGGAGGAGCTGGAATACCTTATTTTGACTGTATGAGTTTTCCAGTGAGCCAATTTGGAATCCTCCTGACAATATATGGGTTGATACCAGCAGGGTGAGTTTATCAATGATACCCGAGTGGGAGATTGTGCCAAAGGCCTTGGCTAAGTCTAGGTAGGTCATATGCACAGATATGCCCTCATTTAGGGCGTTGGTGACTGTCTCAAAGAAATCCATTAAGTTTAACAGGCATGGTCTCATTTTGGCAAAGCCAAATGTTTGGAGATTTCCTATGTCTTTGTTAATAAGGTCCATGATGATTTTTTCCATGGTCTTGCAAGTAAGGTTGGTCAGGTTAATGGATCTATAGTTCCCAGGGGACATGGATGCACGCCCTTTGTGCAAAGGAATGATGGTGGTTGTTTTACATTTCACTGGGATGAAGCCAGTGCTGAGGCTGTGATTGAAAAGCCTGGCCAATGGTGATGCTTATTCCTGTTTTAACCCAAGTAGAACACAGCCTGGATGTTGTCTGGTCCCACAGAGGCTGTGTTTTTGGCCTTGGAGAGGGAGTTTAAGACCTGCTCCTCAGAGATATTAGAGAGGACAGATGTTAGGAATGTTTTGTGGTATATGCGGCAGGGACAGGGGAGTGAAGTTTTCACTGAACCTGTCAGCCAGCAGTTTGCTATATCTACAGGTTCTGTATTTGTAGTACCGTACTGCCTGTGTTCTCCTCTCTCCTGAATGCTTACGCTTCATACGACTGTGGCTCTGTAAGATAAAATATCTAACGTCAGTGCTAAACCCTCACGGCCTTGGCTCTGTAAGATAAAATATCTAATGTCAGTGCAAAACCATCACGGCCTTGGCTCTGTAAGATATATTAAAATATCTAATGTCAGGGCTAAACCCTCACAGCCTTGGCTCTGTAAGATGTACTAAAATATCTAACGTCAGTGCTAAACCCTCACAGCCTTGGCTCTGTAAGATATATTAAAATATCTAACGTCAGTGCTAAACCCTCACAGCCTTGGCTCTGTAAGATATATTAAAATATCTAACGTCAGTGCTAAACCCTCACAGCCCTGGCTCTGTAAGATGTATTAAAATATCTAACGTCAGTGCTAAACCCTCACAGCCTTGGCTCTGTAAGATATATTAAAATATCTAACGTCAGTGCTAAACCCTCACAGCCCTGGCTCTGTAAGATATATTAAAATATCTAATGTCAGTGCTAAACCCTCACAGCCTTGGCTCTGTAAGATATATTAAAATATCTAACGTCAGTGCTAAACCCTCACAGCCTTGGCTTTGTAAGATATATTAAAATATCTAACGTCAGTGCTAAACCCTCACAGTCTTGGCTTTGTAAGATATATTAAAATATCTAACGTCAGTGCTAAACCCTCACAGTCTTGGCTCTGTAAGATATATTAATATATCTAACGTCAGTGCTAAACCCTCACAGCCTTGGCTCCGTAAGATATATTAAAATATCTAACGTCAGGGCTAAACCCTCACAGCCTTGGCTTTGTAAGATATATTAAAATATCTAACGTCATTGCTAAACCCTCACAGCCTTGGCTCTGTAAGATATATTAAAATATCTAACGTCAGGGCTAAACCCTCACAGTCTTGGCTCTGTAAGATATATTAAAATATCTAACATCAGGGCTAAACCCTCACAGCCTTGGCTCTGTAAGATATATTAAAATATCTAACGTCAGTGCTAAACCCTCACAGCCTTGGCTCTGTAAGATATATTAAAATATCTGATGTCAGTGCTAAACCCTCACGGCCTTGGCTCTGTAAGATATATTAAAATATCTAACGTCAGTGCTAAACCCTCACAGCCTTGGCTCTGTAAGATATATTAAAATATCTAACGTCAGTGCTAAACCCTCACAGCCTTGGCTCTGTAAGATATATTAAAATATCTAACATCAGTGCTAAACCCTCACAGCCTTGGCTCTGTAAGATATATTAAAATATCTAACATCAGTGCTAAACCCTCACAGCCTTGGCTTTGTAAGATATATTAAAATATCTAACGTCAGTGCTAAACCCTCACAGTAGTGCTAAACCCTCACGGCCTTGGCTCTGTAAGATATATTAAAATATCTAACGTCAGTGCTAAACCCTCACAGCCTTGGCTCTGTAAGATATATTAAAATATCTAACATCAGTGCTAAACCCTCACAGCCTTGGCTTTATAAGATATATTAAAATATCTAACGTCAGTGCTAAACCCTCACAGCCTTGGCTCTGTAAGATATATTAAAATATCTAACGTCAGTGCTAAACCCTCACAGTCTTGGCTATGTAAGATATATTAAAATATCTAACGTCAGGGCTAAACCCTCACAGCCTTGGCTCTATAAGATATATTAAAATATCTAACGTCAGTGCTAAACCCTCACAGCCTTGGCTCTGTAAGATATATTAAAATATCTAATGTCAGTGCTAAACCCTCACGGCCTTGGCTCTGTAAGATATATTAAAATATCTAACGTCAGTGCTAAACCCTCACAGCCTTGGCTCTGTAAGATATATTAAAATATCTAACGTCAGTGCTAAACCCTCACAGCCTTGGCTCTGTAAGATATATTAAAATATCTAATGTCAGGGCTAAACCCTCACAGTCTTGGCTCTGTAAGATATATTAAAATATCTAACGTCAGTGCTAAACCCTCACAGCCTTGGCTCTGTAAGATATATTAAAATATCTAACGTCAGTGCTAAACCCCCACAGCCCTGGCTCTGTAAGATATATTAAAATATCTAACGTCAGTGCTAAACCCTCACAGCCTTGGCTCTGTAAGATATATTAAAATATCTAACGTCAGTGCTAAACCCTCACAGCCTTGGCTCTGTAAGATATATTAATATATCTAACGTCAGTGCTAAACCCTCACAGCCTTTTCTCATTACTGTATTCTCATCTCTGTTTTTACACTCTATTTCTCTGCCTCTTCCTGTATCACTTATAGAGGTCCTTTCAACTGTCAACTGAAAACAACTATACATCTGCTACCTTATTACACTTCACTATCTTCTTACTGACTGCCATCTTCTGTGCTGCAAATGTTTTTCTTATGCTAGGTGTTTGCCTTACTATTGTACTGATTTATAATTTGATAATGTGTGACATATCTCTGCTTAAATGTATTTTTACTAAGTTTTGTATAATTCTTTTTCTATGTATAAGACAAAACTGTATTTCTCATATAGCAATTTGTTTAATACTTACTATATTTAACATTCCATTTGAAGCTTGTCTCCTGAGGTCTCTGCTAAAAAAAGGGCATCTTCCCAGTCAGACTAATCCAGTTAACAAATGTCAAATAAATAAATAACTATGAGTTCAGCATAAATCTAGGCCTTACCTTTGAGGTTATAGATGTAACTAAAGAACACCTTGTGGTTGCCGTTAGTTACGGAAGCTAATTTGGATTCATAGTTAGCTTTGGAGGACTTTACAAGGAGTCTTATTTGCTTGTTTAAGTTGAGGAGGGAGTGTTTCCAGTTTTGAGACTGTTCCTTCCTACTCTTACACAGCAATTTATTTCTCCTATTGCATAGCTTGTTAATGGCAGATGTCCACCAGGCAGGTTTGTTTTTCCTTGAAGATTTTGCTTTGGTTCTATCAGGTACGGCAAGGTCAATACGATTGTACAGATGCTTGTATAAAGTACTGGTGTATAACTCAGCATAGGTGTCGGTTCCATCAGTGGGGGGAGGGGCTATGAAGCTATTTATACCATCACGTAAGAGGTTGCAACTGGCCTTGGAGAAGTTTTTTAGTCTAGTTGTTGCTAAGAGGCGTCGTGTTCTCGTTACTTTTAGCGAGACTGATATGTGGTCAGATCTCACCAGGGATGGCCACACACTGGGGGTGGTGCAGCAGCCCTCCATGCTGGTGAGCACCAAATTCAGGATGTTTGAGCCCATTGTGGGTGTGTCAAACAGCTAGTCCAGGCCACTGGAGTTAATGAAGTCCAGGAACCTTTGGGAAAGTGAATTAGAACATGTATAATTTACCCGGTCAATGGATGGGTAATTAAAGTCACCCAAAACCAGGATGCTTGGTTCTATCTTAATTGACTCAAGTAGATCCATGGAGACTGAGTGGATGTCGTGATTCATGGAGGGGAAGGGTCGCACTTACAGTCAATCGCACCTGATGTAATTCAAGGGAATCATGCTGTTTAACCAATCTGGAGGCATATTTATCTTTAATGAATATTGATACACCACCTCCTTTAGTTCTCATGCCTTCAGTTTGTGGTCTGAACATGTGGAAGGAGGTGTAACCTGGTATGGCTGAGGTACTCTCCACAACCTTAAACCAGATTTCAGAGACTGCACAAATGTCAGCATCTTCCAAGGTGAGGACTCCTTCCAGTGACTGCATTTTCTGGTTTAGACTCCTAGTATTTAGCAGCATAACCTTGAGGTTGTTTTCAGGAATTTTGTTCTTGTGACATTGCCTAAAAAAGACACTATGGGCATGGCAAGAGCCTTAGCGTGTAACAGAAATCCCAGGGGTGACAGATGAAGAGCATCTCTGGCAAAGCATCGAGGTCTGTCGACCATGTCTTCACAAGCTGACAGATACCGGATCCCCTTTGAATGACACCAGAAACAAATATTGGTACTCTATGGGACTGTAATGATGACAGGATACACAGTTATGCTCTTCTGACTAGACACAAGCGAAAGTTGTCTGCAGTGAGAACCCATACCGAAGTACACAAAGTAGAAAACTCAGTATTTAATGCAAGCACCATGGCACAAGATGGTTATGATTCTGCCAGGAGGAATGAAAGGCTAACTAGCTGCCTTTTGTATGTACTGTTGCCTGTTTGCGTAATGCAATAAAAAGTTACCTAGACCAAAATGGTTGAATGACTTATTGTTTGGTACTGGATGATGTAAGAGAAAGAGGGAGTGTTTGGGGAGGGAATTAATGAAAAAATCCATAGCAACCATCCCTGTGTGGTGCACAAAGATAGAGTGCCTTGTACAAAGTTATTTTCATGTCTGAAACGTATCCAGTCTTGCTTTGTGGTACCACACACTGTGAGATCTGACCATTGGTCCAGTCTTGCTTTGTGGTACCACACATTGTGAGATCTGACCATTGGTCCAGTCTTGCTTTGTGGTACCACACACTGTGAGATCTGACCATTGGTCCAGTCTTGCTTTGTGGTACCACACACTGTGAGATCTGACCATTGGTCCAGTCTTGCTTTGTGGTACCACACACTGTGAGATCTGACCATTGGTCCAGTCTTGCTTTGTGGTACCACACATTGTGAGATCTGACCATTGGTCCACTCTTGCTTTGTGGTACCACACATTGTGAGATCTGACCATTGGTCCAGTCTTGCTTTGTGGTACCACACATTGTGAGATCTGACCATTGGTCCACTCTTGCTTTGTGGTACCACATACTGTGAGATCTGACCATTGGTCCACTCTTGCTTTGTGGTACCACACACTGTGAGATCTGACCATTGGTCCAGTCTTGCTTTTGTGGTACCACACATTGTGAGATCTGACCATTGGTCCAGTCTTGCTTTTTGGTACCACACATTGTGAGATCTGACCATTGGTCCAGTCTTGCTTTGTGGTACCACACACTGTGAGATCTGACCATTGGTCCAGTCTTGCTTTGTGGTACCACACACTGTGAGATCTGACCATTGGTCCAGTCTTGCTTTGTGGTACCACACATTGTGAGATCTGACCATTGGTCCAGTCTTGCTTTGTGGTACCACACATTGTGAGATCTGACCATTGGTCCACTCTTGCTTTGTGGTACCACACATTGTGAGATCTGACCATTGGTCCACTCTTGCTTTGTGGTACCACACACTGTGAGATCTGACCATTGGTCCAGTCTTGCTTTTGTGGTACCACACTTTGTGAGATCTGACCATTGGTCCAGTCTTGCTTTGTGGTACCACACACTGTGAGATCTGACCATTGGTCCAGTCTTGCTTTGTGGTACCACACACTGTGAGATCTGACCATTGGTCCAGTCTTGCTTTGTGGTACCACACACTGTGAGATCTGACCATTGGTCCAGTCTTGCTTTGTGGTACCACACACTGTGAGATCTGACCATTGGTCCAGTCTTGCTTTGTGGTACCACACACTGTGAGATCTGACCATTGGTCCACTCTTGCTTTGTGGTACCACACACTGTGAGATCTGACCATTGGTCCACTCTTGCTTTGTGGTACCACACACTGTGAGATCTGACCATTGGTCCACTCTTGCTTTGTGGTACCACACATTGTGAGATCTGACCATTGGTCCACTCTTGCTTTGTGGTACCACACATTGTGAGATCTGACCATTGGTCCAGTCTTGCTTTGTGGTACCACACACTGTGAGATCTGACCATTGGTCCAGTCTTGCTTTGTGGTACCACACACTGTGAGATCTGACCATTGGTCCAGTCTTGCTTTGTGGTACCACACACTGTGAGATCTGACCATTGGTCCAGTCTTGCTTTGTGGTACCACACACTGTGAGATCTGACTATTGGTCCAGTCTTGCTTTGTGGTACCACACATTGTGAGATCTGACCATTGGTCTAGTCTTGCTTTGTGGTACCACACACTGTGAGATCTGACCATTGGTTGCGTTAGCCTTGCATTTCCTCTTACTGCATCTGAAAAGGTCATTATATATGTATGTATGTTAGGTATCGTGCAAGAACCTGAGCTGTGATCTCCCAGCTTTGGGTCTGTATTCCATAGGAAAAAGCACATGGACAGCATCAATTTGCTGCTGAAGGAAGAACCGTCATTGCTTAGTGCTGCAGGATGTGGATTAAAATTCAGTCATTACCATTCGGGATCTGGCTTCTCTGCATTTATCTTTGAGATTGTTTTTGAATAGTGAAAGAAACTGGAAACTGACAGAAAATGCCCATTGGATGTGGTGATTGTGGAATGGGTTGTGGCTACACAGAGACCATTTGGATCAGTCTTCTTAGTCAGTTAACAAATAAATCCAGCCATTAATGGTCTCAGCTTTTCTTAGCTATGACCCTGCTACTTGGCTGCACATGTCCATGTGTGAAGTCCTGTACTTAGTACTGTAAATTCATCTTGTGCTGTGGGGTCAGCTGGAGGACTTGCAGGTTCTTGCTGCTGGTTGAGGTCTGGAACTGGATTCACCTAGATATTCTGTAAATATATGTAGAGTGTCATGCACACTTCAATGTTCCTTTCAGGGAAAAAACCAAGGAGGACTGTAATCCACCTAATCGGCTCATTTAGCAATGCATATTGATATTTGAGGCTCCTCTCACTTGTCAGTTAAAAAACTCGGTGCAAGTCTGTGATTTTGGTCATAGGATTAACTGATTTGAATGCTTGCAGTGGCTGCCTTTTGTCAAATGATATTGATTTGTAGGCTAATAAACATTTAAGTGAACATGTGAAGGAACAAGTACTGAGAACTTGCTAGAAACCTAGTGGTTATGCACCCTTTAATGACTGCAACATTACTGCTCTGTAAGTGCATGGCCGTTGTCAGTTTTTATGGTCCTCATTAAAGGTTGGTGGTCTTTATGTGTCATGGGCACCTAACATGCAAGAGGTGTCAGAAAGTATATAAATCAACTTAATGTTTCAGTTTTGTCTGGCTGTTTCTTAATATGAAAAATAAACTAATGTGCTTTGAAAGTGGAATTCAAACCTCTCAACTCTTCATGATTTTGAGTCAAACTTTAGCTCTGTCCTTATTAATCCCTCCTGAAACTTGTGACTTTTGGTGAAAATGTGGTAAATTGTACTTAATAAATAATGACAATAATTAGAGCTATAAGCTTTTTTTACTTCAGGAAATGTATATTAATTCACATTTTCATATTCTGTCAATGTCTCGAGTTCAGAGTACTAATATTTTAAGATTTAATTCTATGTTGCACAGCTTGTAAACAAAGGTATGGCATCTAAGTCCAAGGAAGTCATTCTTCCACCGTATTCAGCATTCGTCAAATCTATCATTGAGTGCAATGCCCTCTTTGGTATGTACCTAAACAGGCACATCCGACAATTGGAATGTCCACAGAGGTTCCTCACTAAAATTATAAAGGAAGTAAGTAACATGTCCTATGCAGATGCCTCAAGGCCCTATGTCTGTATTCTGTCTTCTATAGGCTTTTGAGGGGAGATCTATGCCTGGCATACAGGGCATTGCCAGACCCCACTCTGATGGACCTCCTGCATATCTACAAAACAAACAGCGCTGGAATTACCCATTCTAAAGATGTAAACCTTGACTGTGATATAAATAGGACCTGCTGGAGAGATAGGTATGTATCCCAGAGACTACCCCATCTATGGAACAGGCTCCCCATCCATGTGAAGCAGAGTTCCTCCCTAACCCAATTCAAGAGTAACTTGGACAATAGGATGGGAAACCAGAAATTCATCTCTGGTTTGGCACCTATGTCTCTAATGGACAGAGGTAACCTGTAAATGCTTCATCTCCCAGACTCATGCTTATACTTATCAAGGGTATCCGAACTTGACACAGATTTGGGATTCCTGGCTATGCTTAAAAAGGCCCTTGTGGTTGTAAGCCTAATAAATACCTATGAGCCTAAGAACCTATAAGAGTCCCTGATTATTTAGGAATTAGTCCCTGATTGTGTGACAGCTATAGCAGAATCCCTGTTGTCCTTGTTCTGCTGCAGAACTGATTTTTATAGTGATTTTTTTAAGTTATATTGTCTAGAACATATGCTGGATCCATGATTTGTTTTCTGACAGAATCCTTGCTATCAACAACCCACCACCACTAGCACATGCTGGTTTAAAATTGGTTAATATCTCCACAAATGTTCATACAGTCCTTCATTCTGCACTATTTAATATGTTTTGACTGCTGGTTCCTGACAGCATGAAGACAGCAGTCTGTATTTAATAATTACAACAACTTCATTTTTATGCATTATGTTACATAACTTATGTACTTAGTTAAGGTTGCACTAAACATATGGCAGCAATCAGCAATGAGAGGTAATAGCCAGCCATGATGTGTGATACTAGTCAGCAATGATGTGTGGTAATAATTAGCAATGAGCATAATTCTCAGCAATGATGTGTGGTAATAATCAGCAGTGATGTGTGGTAATAATCAGCAGTGATGTGTGGTAATAGTCAACAATGATGTGTGGTAATAATCAGCAATGAGAGGTAATAGTCAGTCATGATGTGTGGTAATAATCTGCAGTGATGTGTAGTAACAATCAGCAATGAGCGGTAATGCTCAGCAGTGATGTGCAGTAATAGTCAGCAATGAAAGTTAATAGTCTGCCATGATTTGTGGTAATAGTCAGCCATAATGTGTGGTATTAATCAGCAATGAGAGGTGATAGTCAGCCATGATGTGTGTTAATAATCTGCAGTGATGTGTAGTAACAATCAGCAATGAGCAGTAATACTCAGCAGTGATGTCAGGTAATAGTCAGCAATGAAAGGGAATAGTCAGCCATGATGTGTGGTAATAGTCAGCCATGATGTGTGGTAATAGTCAGTAATGAGCGGTAATACTCAGCAGTGATGTGTGGTAATAATCAGCAATGAGAGGTAATAGTTAGCCATGATGTGTGGTAATAGTCAGCAATGATGTGTAGTAATAATCAGCAATGACAGGTAATAGTCAACCATGACATGTGGTAATAATCTGCAGTGACATGTAGTAATATATCAGCAATGAGCAGAAATACACAGCAGTGATGTGTAGTAATAATCAGCAATGAGAGGTAATAGCAGTGATGCGTGGTAATAATTAGCAGTGATGTGTGGTTATAATAAGCGATGAGAGGAAATAGTCAGCAGTGATGCGTGGTAAAAGTCAGCAATGATGTGTGGTAATAATCAGTAATGAGAGGTAATAGTCATCCATGATGTGTGGTAATAATCAGCAATGAGAGGTAATAGTAAGCCATGATATGTAGTAATAATATGCAGCGATGTGTAGTAACAATCAACAATGAGAGGTGATACTCAGCAGTGATGTATGGTATTAGTCACTAATGAGAGGTAATACTCAGCAATGATGTGTGGTAATAATCAGCAATAAGCATTAATAATCATCAGTGATGTGTGATAATATTCAGCAGTGATGTGTGATAATAATCAGCAGTGATATGTGGTAATAATCAGAAATGAGAGGTACTACTCAGCAGTGATGTGGGGTAATAATCAACAGTGATGTGTGGCAATAATCAGCAGTGATGTGTGATAATAATCAGCAATGAGTGGTAATACTTAGCAGTGATGTGTGATAATCAGCAATGAGAGATAATAGTCATCAGTGATGTGTGGTAATAATCAGCCATGATGTGTGGTAATAATTAACAGTGATGTGTGGTAATAATCAGCAGTGATGTGTGGCAATAATTAGCAATGATGTGTGGCAATAATCAGTAATGAAAGGTAATAGTCAGCAGTGATGTGTGGTAATAATCATCAGGGATGTGTGGTAATAATAAGCACTGATGTGTGGTAGTAATTAGCAATGAGAGGTAATACTCAGCAGTGATGTGTGGTAATAATCTGCAATGAGAGGTAATAGCAGTGATGTGTGGTAATGCTCAGCAGTGATGTGTGGTAATAATCAGTAGGGATGTGTGGTAATAATTAGCAATGATGTGTAGTAATAATCAGCAATGAGAGGTAATAATCAGCAGTGATGTGTGCTAATATTCAGCAGTGATGTATGCTAATAATCAGCAATGAGATGTAATACTCAGCAGTGATGTGTGGTAATAATCAGCAGTGATGTGTGGTAATAATCAGCAATGAGAGGTAATAGTAGTAATGTGTGGTAATAATTAGCAGTGATGTATGGTAATAATCAGCAATGGCAGTAATAGTCAGCAGTGATGTATGGTAATAACCAGCAATGAGAGGTAATAGCAGTGATGTGTGGTAATAATTAGTAATGATGTGTGGTAATAATAAGCAATGAGAGGTAATAGCAGTGATGTGTGGTAATAATCAGCAGTAATGTGTGGTAATAATCAGCAATGAGAGGTAATAGTAGTAATGTGTGGTAATAATTAGCAGTGATGTGTGGTAATAATCAGCAATGGCAGTAATAGTCAGCAGTTATGTATGGTAATAACCAGCAATGAGAGGTAATAGTCAGCAGTGATGTGTGGTAATAATTAGTAATGATGTGTGGTAATAATAAGCAATGAGAGGTAATAGCAGTGATGTGTGGTAATAATCAGCAGTGATGTGTGGTAATAATCAGCAATGAGAGGTAATAGTAGTAATGTGTGGAAATAATTAGCAGTGATGTGTGGTAATAATCAGCAATGGCAGTAATAGTCAGCAGTGATGTATGGTAATAACCAGCAATGACAGGTAATAGTCAGCAGTGATGTGTGGTAATAATTAGTAATGATGTGTGGTAATAATAAGCAATGAGAGGTAATAGCAGTGATGTGTGGTAATAATCAGCAGTGAAGTGTAGTAATAATTAGAAGTGATGTGTGATAATAATTAGAAGTGAAGTGTGGTAATAATTAGCAATGATACATGGTGGTCATCAGCAATGAGAGGTAATAGTCAGCAGTGATGTGTGGTAATACTCAGCAGTGATGTGTGGCAATAATCAGCAGTGATATGTGGTAGTAATTAGCAGTGATGTGTGGTAATAATCAGCAGTGATGTGTGGTAATAATTAGCAATGATGTGTGGTAATAATCAGCAATGAGAGGTAATAGTCAGCAGTGATGTGTGGTAATATTCAACAGTGATGTGTGGTAATAATCAGCAATAAGAGGTAATAGTCAGCAGTAATATGTAATTATTCACAGCAGTGATGTGTCATAATAATCAGAAATGAGAGGTAATATTCAGCAGTGAGGTGTGGTAATTTTCAGCAGTGATGTGTGTTAATAATCATTAATGACAGTTAATAGTCAACAACGATGTGTGGTAATAATCAGAAATGAGAGGTAATATTCAGCAGTGAGGTGTGGTAATTTTCAGCAGTGATGTGGTAATAATCAGCAATGTGAGGTAATACTCAACAGTGATGTATGTTAATAATCAGCAATGATGTGTGGTAATAATTAGCAATGAAATGTAATATTCAGCAGTGAAGTGTGGTAATTTTCAGCAGTGATATGTGGTAATAATCAGCAATGAGAGGTAATAGTCAACAATGACAGGTAATTGTCAGCAGTGATTTGTGGCAATAATCAGCAGTGATGTTTTGCAATAAGAAGCAGTGGCGTGTGGTAATAAAAAGCAATGATGTGTGGTAATAAACAGCAATGATGTGTGCTAATAATTAGCAATGAAAGGTAATAATCAGCAGTGTTGTGTGGTAATAATCAGCAATGAGAGGTAATAATCAGCCATGATGTGTGGTAATAATGTGCAGTGGTGTGTAATAATCAGTAATGAGTGGTAATACTCAGCAGTGATGTGTGGTAATAGTCAACAATGAGAGGTAATAGTCAGCAATGATGTGTGGTAATGATCAGCAATTAGCAGTAATAATCATCAGTGATGTGTGGTAATATTCAGCAGTCATGTGTGGTAATAATTATCAGTGATGTGTGGTAATAATCAACAGTGATGCATGGTAATAATCAACAAGAAAGGTAATACTCAGCAGTGATGTGTAGTAATAATCAGCAATGAGAGGTAATATTCAGCCATGATGTGTGGTAATAATGTGCAGTGGTGTGTAATAACAATCAGTAATGAGCGGTAATACTCAGCAGTGATGTGTGATAATAATCAGCAGTGATGCATGGTAATAATCATCAGTGATGTGTAGTAATAATCAGCAGTGATGTGTGGTAATAATCAACAATGAGCGGCAATACTCAGCAGTGATGTGTGGAAGTAATCAACAATGAAAGGTAATAGCAGTGATGTGTGGTAATAATTAGCAGTGTTATGTGGTAATAATAAGCAATGAGAGGTAATAGTCAGCAGTGATGTCTGGTAATAATTAGCAGTGGTGCATGGTAATAATCAGCAATGAGAAGTAATAGCAGTGATTTGTGGTAATAGCCGTGATTTGTGATACTAAATCAGCAGTGATGCATGGTAATAATCAGCAGTGATTTGTGGTAATTATCAGCAGTGATGTGTGGTAATAATTTGCAGTGATGTGTGGTAATAATTAGTTGTGATGTGTGGTAATAATCAGCAATGAGAGGTAATAGCAGTGATGTGTGGTAATAATCAGCAGTGAAGTGTAGTAATAATTAGAAGTGATGTGTGATAATAATCAGAAGTGAAGTGTGGTAATAATTAGCAATGATACATGGTAGTCATTAGCAATGAGAGGTAATAGTCAGCAGTGATGTGTGGTAATACTCAGCAGTGATGTGTGGCAATAATCAGCAGTGATATGTGGTGGTAATTAGCAGTGATGTGTGGTAATAATCAGCAGTGATGTGTGGTAATAATTAGCAATGATGTGTGGTAATAATCAACAATGAGAGGTGATAGTCAGCAGTGATGTGTGGTAATAATCAGCAGTAAGAGGTAATAGCAGTAATATGTAATTATGCACAGCAGTGATGTGTCGTAATAATCAGAATGAGAGGTAATATTCAGCAGTGAGGAGTGGTAATTTTCAGCAGTGATGTGTGTTAATAATCAGCAATGACAGTTAATAGTCAATAATGATGTGTGGCAATAATCAGAACTGAGAGGTAATAGTCAGCAATGATATGTGGTAATAGTCAGCAATGAGCAGTAATAATCATCAGTGATGTGTGGTAATATTCAGCAGTCATGTGTGGTAATAATTATCAGTGATGTGTTGTAATAATCAACAGTGATGCGTAGTAATAATTAGCAAGGAAAGGTAATACTCAGCAGTGATGTGTGATAATAATCAGCAGTGATGCGTGGTAATAATTAGCAATGAAAGGTAATAATCAGCAGTGATGAGTAGTAATAATCAGCAATGAGAGGTAATAGTCAGCCATGATGTGTGGTAATAATGTGCAGTGGTGTGTAATAACAATCAGTAATGAGCGGTAATACTCAGCAGTGATGTGTGATAATAATCAGCAGTGATGCGTGGTAATAATCATCAGTGATGTGTAGTAATAATCAGCAGTGATGTGTGGTAGTAATCAGCAATGAGCGGCAATACTCAGCAGTGATGTGTGGAAATAATAAGCAATGAGAGGTAATAGTCAGCAGTGATGTCTGGTAATAATTAGCAGTGATGCATGGTAATAATCAGCAATGAGAGGTAATAGCAGTGATTTGTGGTAATAGCAGTGATTTGTGATACTAAATCAGCAGTGATGCATGGTAATAATCAGCAGTGAATTGTGGTAATTATCAGCAGTGATGTGTGGTAATAATCCACAGTGATATGTGGTAATAATTAGCAGTGATGTGCGTTAATAATCAGCAGTGATGTGTGGTAATAATTAACAGTGATGTGCAGTAATAATCAGCAGTGATGTGTTGCAATAATTAGCAATGATGTGTGGTAGTAATCAGCAATGAGAGATAATAGTCATAAGTGATGTGTGGTAATACTCAGCAGTAATGTGTGGTAATAATCAGCAGTGATGTGTGGTAATAATTCGCAGTGATGTGTGGTAATAATTCCTTGGTTTAAAGGTTCTTAGGTGTGTACTAGGCTAATGGCCATGGAGCCTTTTCAAGACTAGCCCATAGGATTACCCTGGCATTGTGCCACCCGACCTTAGTTCCCAGTGCCTCTGTTGAGTAGCGCCACTGGAGTGATTCCTCTGTAGTTCATGTAGAATACAGCCATGGATATTGTCAGATTCCATAGAAACTGTATTCTTGGCCTTGGACAGTGGTGTTTTAACCTGTGCAGCAGTAATACTGGGTGTCTGGCAATCTACTGGTATTGTGAGTGGTCTTTTGGGGGGAGAGGGGGGTAAAGTTGGCACTGAATCTGTTGGCTAGTATATTGACAATATCTGTTGGCTTTGTATAGGAGGAACCATTGTGCAGTATCTCAGAGCAATTCTAAATAGTGCCGTGGAGATTCTTTACATAACTATTGAAGGCCTTGTGGTTGTCTTTACTATCTGCTGCAATCCTGTTTTCATAGCTAGCTTTAGAGGATTTGATGAAGGATCTCAACTTTTTATTGAGGTTGATAAGGGAATTTTTCCAAATTTGAGACTTCACCTTATTCCACATCAGTTTCCTCCTTCTGTGGTAGAGTTTGTTTATGGCAGGGGACCACAAGATTGGCTTCCTTTTTTTGGAGAACAATGTCTTGGTTCTATTGGGTATGGTGAGATCCCTGCATTTGTGTACATGTTTGTACAGTGCATTGCTGTATGATTAAGTGGTCATGTAACTATTCTCCATTTGCATGGGTGCCGTGAAGTTAGCCACCTCTGTATTTTAGGAGCTTAAAGTTAGCATTGGAGAAGTTTTTCTTGGTGGTTACCTTTGCAGGGGTTGGGGGTGGGAGGGATGTGTATTTCCAAGGTGATTAGTTTGTGGGCAGATCTAAGCAGGGAGGAGTTGACTATTGGTGTAGAGCAATGGTCACCCATGCTAGTAATAACCAGGTCAAGGATGTTGCTACCTCTAGTGGAGGTGAGAACGAGCTGGTTCAGGTCATTGGAATTAATGAATTTCAGGAAACGTTGGAAAGTGTATTGGTACATGAGTAGTTTTCCCAGTTAATGGAGGAGTAGTTGAAGTCACCCAGTATGAGAGTGTTAGGTTGGACCCTAATATTCTCCAGGTGCTTAGGAATGTGGAGTGTGAGTCCTGGGACATGGTTGGGGACCTATAGCAGGCTACGACCTGAATTGCTGTCTTACCCAATGTTAGCTGCATCTGAAGATCTCTGATACATTATGTTGGGCTACCAGTCTGGAAGTGTGTGCATCATTTATGAATATGGAAACACCACTGCCTTTGGAGCTTTGGTCCAAGTTCTGGGGATGAAAGGTGTGGAATGAGTTATAGCCTGGTAGTGCAGGGGTGATTTCTGCTGCTTTAAACCAGGTATCTGTTACAGCACAAATGTCAATGTTCTCCATTTTGAGGAGTGCTTCAAACAAGTGCATTTTGAGATTTAGACTTCTAGCATTGAGCAGCATGACCCTCAGATTGCATTTGTTTGTAGCTGTTATGGTGATAATTTGGTCTTTGGAACACCACCTAAAAAGGCACTATAGGGGTGACAAGAGCCTTGGCCAGTATCTGGAAGCCCAGGGGTGACAGATGCAGGCCATCTCTGACAAAGCATCGAGGTATGTCAATCATGTCATCCCAGGCAGACAGATACTGGATCCCTTTAGAATGACACCAAAAACTTAGGCAATTGTTGAAATCAATCATTTTCTCCTTGTACTGTGGTATCATTCTGGGTGATGGTAAGATGCTGGTCAGGGCTAGGATCATACCCGCCTGGGCTACATAATCCGAGAGCTCCTCCATATGTCTTTTCATGTAGTACAGGGAGGTACATCTCAGGTCATTCACACCCACATGTACAATGACAGAGTCATATTTGTACCTGTTGTTGAGGGACATGAGTGTGTGCATTATGTGGCAGACCCTGACACCTGACAGGCAGCTGACTGTTACTTTCTCCTTATTCAGCCTAGTGAGTGGGACATCAATGTGCCTCACTATCAAATCAGCTATGACTAGTGAGTTGGGCATGCTGTTTTGCCTTAGGGGCTTTGGTTGAATGGCACACTGTTTAGGAGAGTTATGAGTCTTGTGATTAGTGCTGTGTTGTGGTGGTCGAGTGGTTTCTTCCTTGGAGGTCTCTGTTGTTTGGGTAGACTTTTATTGAGAGCCTCTGCAAAGGTGGGTGTGTGGTTTCTGTTTTTATGAGAAGGCAGTGCTGGTGTATGTTCTGGAGGGCTATGCATTCCATGTGGTGTGGTGAAAGTGCTGATCTTCTCCTGTTGACCAGCTATTCCAGTCTTGGCTGGAGAGTGCATGGCTTCCAATTTGGATATATAAGTGCATCGCTCACAAGTCTGAGTGCTGGGAGGTCAGTGTCAGTTGGTACATTGCCTCAGGATGTCCACATTTGCTAGGTTAATAGGAGAAAACAGAGAGAACTGACCTTTAGACATGCCTGGAGGGGTGAGCATTAATAATAAGTACTGAAGCTGTTTCCTTGTAGAACATTTAGTGCTGGTAGCACTTTGTGTGCTACAATAATTGTTACAAGAAGTCTGGTAAAGTGCTACATTAATAAGCTAGTAAAAGTGCAGAAGAGGAGAGAACTAGCAGATCTAAGGGAAAAAATTGAAGAGCAGACTTTGGCACCTCTCAGAAGCTTACAAACAGTCCTGGATACAGCAAATCTGTATCTGGACTAGAATAGTTACAGGAAAGGCAGGAAACAAGCACAAACGTGGGATTCTGATCCAGGAAGTTGAAAGAGATGAAAAAAACTGCCCAAACAGCCAATAAACTATAATTTCTGGGCTAGACACCACTCCTCTTATGGTAGATAGGCCACCCAGTGCTTACCACTCCCACTGTTAAGATAGAAGCCTTCCCTCCAATACAGAAAGGCTTGAGGCTCAGAAGTTTACAAACAGTCCTGGATACAGCACATCTGTACCTGGACTAGACTAGTTACAGGACAGGTGGCAAACAAGCGCAATTGCGGGCTTTTAAACCAGAAAGTTGAAAGAGATGGAAAAACTGCCAAAGTGGCCAATAAACTACAATTTCTGGGCCAGAAACTACTCCTCTTGTGCTAGTTAGGCTACCTAGTGCTTGCCATTCATACTGATAAGCAAGAAGGATTCCCGCCAACACAGAAAGGCTTTAGGGGGCTCACAAGCTTACAAACAGTCCTGGATACAACAAATCTGTATCTACACTAGACTAGTTTCAAGAAAGGTGGGAAACAAGTCCACATTCAGGCTTTTAAACTAGAAATTGAAAGACATGGAGGAAACTGTCCAAACGGCCAACAATGAGAGGTAATAGTCAACAGTGATATGTGGTAATACTCAGCAGTGATCTTTGGTAATAATCAGCAATGAGAGGAAATAGTCAACAGTGATGTGTGGTAATAATTAGCAGTGATGTGCGGTCATCAGCAATGACAGGTAATAGTCAGCAGTGATGTGTGGTAATAATAAGCAATGAGAGGTAATAATCAGCAGTAATGTGTGGTAATAATTAGCAGTGATGTGTGGTAATACTCAGCAGTGATGTGTGGTAATAATCAGCAATGAGAGATAATACTCAGCAGTGATGTGTGGCAATAATTAGCAGTGATGTGTGGTCATCAGCAATGACAGGTAATAGTCAGCAGTGATGTGTGGTAATAATCAGCAGTGATGTGTGGTAATAATCAGCAGTGACATGGTAATAATCAGCAATGAGAGGTAATACTCAGCAGTGATGTGTGTTAATAGTCAGCAGTGATGTGTGGTAATAATCAGCAATGAGAGGTAATACTCAGCAGTGAAGTGTGGTAATAATCAGCAATGATGTGAGGTATGAATCAGCAGTGATGTGTGGTAATAATCAGTAATGAGCAGTAATACTCAGCAAAGATGGGTGGTAATAATCAGCAATGATGTGGGGTAATAGCAGTGCTGTGTGGCAATAATCAGCTATGATGTGTGGCAATAATCAGCATTGATGTGTGGTAATAATCAGCAATTAGAGGTAATACTCAGCAGTGATGTATTGTAATAAACAGCAGTGATGTGTGGTAATAAACAGCAATGAACGGTAATACTCAACAGTGATGTGTGGTAATAATCAGCAATGATACATAATACTCAGAAGTGATGTGTGGTAATAATGAACAATGATATAGGATAATAATCATCAGTGATATGTAGTAATAACCAACAGTGATGTGTGGTAATACTCAGCAGTGATGTGTGGTCATAATCAACAATAAGCAGTAATACTCAGCAATGATGTATGGTAATAATCATCAATGAGAGGTAATGCTCATTAGTGATGTATGGTAATAGTCAGCAAAGAGAGGTAATAGTCAGCCATGATGTATGGCAATAGTCAGCCATTATGTGTGGTAATAGTCAGCCAATATGTGTGGTAATAATCAGCAATGAGAGGTAATAGTCAACCATGACATGTGGTAATAATCTGCACTGATGTGTAGTAACAATCCTCAATGAGCAGTAATACTCAACAGTGATGTGTGTTAATATTCAGCAGTGATGTGTGGCAATAATCATTAGTGATGTATGTTAATAATACAATATACCTTTTTGCTAGGCTTATATAGGCCCTAGAGTCAATAGCCTAGTACCTACCTATGAACCTAATAATCAGCAGTTATGTGTGGTAATAATCAGCAATGAGCGGTAATACTCAGCAGTGATGCATGGTAATAATTAGCAGTGATTTGTGGTAATAATAAGCAATGAGAGGTAATAGTCAGCAGTGATGTGTGGTAATAATTATCAGTGATGTGTGGTAATAATCAGCAGTGATGTGTGCTAATAATCAGCAGTGATGCATGGTAATACTCAGCAGTGATGTGTGGTAATAATTAGCAGTGATGCATGGTAATAATCAGCAGTGATGTGTGATAATAATCAGCAGTGATGTGTGGTAATAATTAGCAATGATGTGTGGTAATAATCAGCAATGAAAGGTAATAGTCAGCAGTGATGTGTGGTAATAATCAGCAGAGATGTGTGGTAATAATCCGCAGTGATGTGTGGTACAAATTAGCAGAGATGTGCGGTAATAATCAGCACTGATGTGTGGTAATAATTAGCTGTGATGTGTAATAATAATCAACAATGAGAGGTAATAGTCAGCAGTGATGCGTGGAAATAATTAACAATGATGTGTGGTAATAATCAGCAATGAGAGGTAATAGTCAGCAGTGATGTGTGGTAATACTCAGCAGGGATGTGTGGTAATAATTAGCAATGAGAGGTAATAGTCAACAGTCATCATCATTTTCTTTTGGCTTTTCCCATTAGGGGTCACCACAGTGGATCATCTGTTTCCATTTTTTCCTGTCCTCTGCATCCTGCTCTGTCACACCAACCACCTGCATGTCCTTTCTTACTACATCCATAAACTTTGTCTTAGGCCTTCTTCTTTTCCTGTTACCTGGTAGATTCATCCTTAGCATCTTTTTCCAATATACTCAGCATCACTCCTCAGCACATGTCCAAACCAATGTAATCTTGCCTCTCTGGCTTTGTCTCCAAACCTTACAACCTGGGCTGACCGTCTAATATACTTATTCCTAATCCTGTCCACCCTCATCACACACAGTGCAAATCTTAACATCTTTAACTCTGTGACATTCAGCTCTAACTCCTGCCTTTTTGTCAATGCCACTGTCTCCAACCCATATAACATAGCTGGTCTCACTTCCCTCTTGTAGACCTTCCATTTCACTCTTACTGGTACTCATCTGTGACAAATCACTCCTGACACTCTTCTCCACCCACTCCATCCTGCCTGTACTTTCTTCTTCACCTCTCTTACACACTCACCATTACTCCGAACTATTGATTCCAAATATTTAAACTTATCCAGCTTTGCCACCTCTACTCCTTGCATCCTCACCATTCCTCTATCCTCCCTCTCATTCACTCACATATATTCTGTCTTAGTCCTGCTGACTTTCATTCTTCTTCTCTCTAGAGCACATCTCCACCTCTCTGGGGTCTCCTCCATCTGTTCCCTACTCTCACTGCAGATCACAATGTCATCTGCAAACATCATAGTCCATGGGGACACCTGTCTGATCTCATCTGTCAACCTGTCCATCACAGTCAACAGTGATGTGTGGTAATAGCCAGCTGTGATGTGTGGTAATAATCAGCAGTGATGTATGGTAATAATTAAAAATGATGTGTAGTAATAATCAGCAATGAGAGGTAATAGTCAGCAATGATGTGTGCTAATACCCAGTAGTGATGTGTCGTAATAATCAGCAATGAGAGGTAATAGTTAACAATGATGTGTGGTAATAATCAGCAATGACAAGTAATAGTCAGCAGTGATGTGTGGTAATAATCAGCAGTGATGCGTGGTAATAATAACCCGTGGAGTCTGGTAGTAATCAAAAAAATGTGTGGTAATAATCACCAGTGATGTGGTAATAATCAGCAATGATGTGTTGTAATAATCAACAATAAGCAGTAATACTCAACAGTGATGTGTGATAATAATCAGCAATGAGAGGTAATACTCAGCAGTGATGTGTATTAATAATCAGCAGTGATGTATGGACACAATAAGCAATGAGAGGTAATAATCAGCAATAATGTGTGGTAATAATCAGCAGTGATGTGTGGTAATAATCTGCAATGAGAGGTAATACTCAGCAGTAATGTGTGGTAATAATCAGCAATGATGTGAGGTAATAATCAGCAGTGATGTGTGGTAATAATCAGTAATAAGCAATAATACTCAGCTAAGATGGGTGGTAATAATCAGCAATAATGTGGGGTATTACTCAGCAGTGATGTGTGGCAATAGTCAGCTATGATGTGTGGTAATCAGCATTGATGTGTGGTCATAATCAGCAATTAGAGGTAATACTCAGCAGGGATGTGTGGTAATAATCAGCAATGAGAGTAATAGTCAGCAGTGATGTGTGGTAATAATTAGCAGTGATGTGTGGTAATAATAAGCAATGAGAGGTAATAGTCAGCAATGATGTGTGGTAATAATCAGCAATGAACGGTAATACTATACAGTGATGTGTGGTAATAATCAGCAAAGGTTTGTGGTAATAATCAGCAATAATATGTGGGAATAATCATCAGTGATGTGTGGTAATAATCAGCAATGATACGTAATACGTAGAAGTGATGTGTGGTAATAATCAGCAACGATGTGGGGTAATAATCATCAGTGATATGTAGTAATAACCAACAGTGATGTGTGGTAATACTCAGCAGTGATGTATGGTAATAATCATCAATGAGAGGTAATACTCATTATTGATGTATGGTAATAGCAGCAAAGAGAGGTAATTGTCAGCCATGATGTATGATAATAGTCAGCCATTATGCATGGTAATAGTCAGCCATGATGTGTGGTAATAATCAGCAATGAGCATTAATACTCAGCAGTGATATGTTCATAGGTTCATAGGTTCATAGGTTCATAGGTGCATACTAGGCTATCTGCCCTAGGGCATTTATAAGCCTAGCCAGAGTGTGTTTGGCTTTCGCCACCCATTTTAAATTAATTTTGCTATGTCCTTTTTTGAGGTTAGTATACTGTGCCTCTGTCTAACAGTGACACAGAAGTGATACCTGGGGTAAACCTATGATCCCCCATCCACTCATTAAGATTCATCTTGAAGAGAGTCAATGAGGGACTCTGCCTAACCTGGACTGGGATTTTATTCCAGAGTGAAGGGAGCCTCTGGGTTATGAATCTGTCCATCCAGCATGTCCTATTTATTTCAGTGCTGAGGTTCAAGTCTCTCGAGCACGTAGCTCGATGGGATTTGGATTTTCTGAGGTGCAGCATGTCCATTAATTCCGGGTTGGACATGGCTTTATACGTCAGGCACAGATTGCCTCTGTGCAGGCAGTATGCCACTAAGTAGAGCTGGAGTTTCTTTAACCTGGCAGCATATGGCATCAGTTTGAGCCCTATGAGCCTCTTTGTGAGGTACTTTTGGGGTCTTTCCAGTTGCTGCAGGTGTCTGGTAAGGTACATCCCAAAAGGGGCATTGTACTCAATTATGGGCCTGATGAGGGATGAGTAAAGAGGCACGATGACCTCCCCTGATCTAGATGTGAATCCCTTCATGATTAGGTGGGCTATATAAAATGTTTTTCTAACCACTTTGGCCACGTGGTTGTCAAATGAGGGATTGCTATCAACTTGGGTCCCCAGGTCCCTAATTACTTCTTCCGTACTTAATGGATTACCACTTATGTGGTAATTTGTGGGCACTTTGTTTTTGCCAAAGGGGATGACTATACACTTTTTGGCATTTAGCTTGAGGCCATGGCTCTGGCACCAGTTGTCTGTTTCTATGAGGCCCTTTTGGAGGATGCTTGTGTCGGCTGGAGAGTCGATTATGGCTCCCAGTTTGCAGTCATCTGCGAACTTGGTCAGCCACAGTCCTTCTGTGTTGGCCTGTACCTCTGAGAAATATATACCGAACAAGAGAGGTCCCAGGACTGAGCCTTGTGGGATGCCACTTGTAACTGGTTTGGAGTCTGACATGGCTCCAGCAATTCTAACCATGTGGGTTCTGTCCTTGAGCCAGTTTGCAACCCATCTAGTGACATAGGGGTTTATATTTAAGCTGGTGAGCTTATCTATAATGCCCGAGTGGGGTATTGTATCGAAGGCTTTTGCGAGGTCCAGGTAGGCTGTGTGGACCACCTTCCCCTCATCAATGGCCTTGGTGACTGTTTCAAAGAAATCAACCAGGTTTAAGAGGCAGGATCTGCCCTTAACAAAGCCGAACTGAGTAGGATCCAGTGTCTGTAGGTCCCCAATATCTTTATTTATAAGGTCCATGATGTGGTAATAATCAGCAATGATGTATGATAATAATCAGCAATGAGAGGTAATAGTCACCCATGATGTGTGGTAATAATCAGCAATGAGAGGTAATAGTCAACCATAACATGTGGTAATAATCTGCAGTGATATGTAGTAACAATCATCAATGAGCAGTAATACTCAACAGTGATGTGTGGTAATATTTAGCAGTGATGTGTGGCAATAATCATTAGTGATGTATGTTAATAATACAATATACCTTTTTGCTAGGCTTATATTGGACCTAGGGCCAATAGCCTAGTACCTACCTATGAACCTAATAATCAGCAGTTATGTGTGGTAATAATCAGTAATGAGTGGTAATACTCAGCAGTGATGTGTGATAATAATTAACAGTGATGTGTGGTAATAATAAGCAATGAGAGGTAATAGTCAGCAGTGATGTGTGGTAATAATTAGCAGTGATGTGTGGTAATAATCAGGAGTGATGTTTGTTTAGAATCAGCAGTGATGTGTGGTAATACTCAGCAGTGATGTGTGGCAACAGTCAGCTGTGATGTGCGGTAATAATCAGCATTGATGTCTGGTAATAATTAGCAGTGATGCTTGGTAATAATTAGCAATGGAAGATAACAGATTTTCTCCTGTATTCTTGGCCCCATACCACGGAGTTGTGTGCACGATGACCAGGTACCCGGCCTTGCCTCATAGACGCAAAACCATTTACCAATCCAGGAAGTCCACACACTCCCTCTCTGAACTCTGCTCATTAGTGGATACCTCCGCAGCAACAGTTCCTCTTAAGAATGTATGTATGAATTCAAATGTTGTTTTTGAACCCTGTCATTTAGTCATATTTCTGTCTACTACCGAAGAGGCTCCTGGTCAGCAACAATCCATTACGGTGCACCCCCCACCATCTCAAGCAGCCAGCCTAACTTTGCTACCTGCCTATCAAACTAGCTCCAACTCTGTAAGCTTCATTGCCTGTAAATTCCCCACACCCAGTTGCCTATTTCTCCTCCTTCCCCTCCACTGCAGCCCCCACCTTCACCTGTTCACTGATTCTCCACTTACTTTACCTTCCTTTCACTTTGGTCACACTTAGTCCTCCTACTGCATAACCCTCTGCTCTTTCTCCCCCTAACCTCCTCCTTTAAGCCTCCACTCCCACCTCCCTGGCTCATCTCCATGCTCTGAGGTCACTCTCTCCTTCCTCCATAGACTAGGGCTCAAATCATAGCAAAAGTACTATCAGCATAGCTGCCCCTTCGTACCTGAGTCAACCCCATTACAAGCCCAGTGATACCAGACCTTCTGGCTATTTTACTTTAAGTCACACCTTATACTACTAGGTCTGTAATACAAATCTGCAAGCAGCTTGAAAGTGACAAAGGCAGTCATTTCACACTCCCTGAGCTTAAAACCTATGTAGTGTTTTTTTTTAACTACAGATGTCCCTCTCCAACTTCTCTAAGCAATCTCCCTGATTGTTTTTTTCTTACCTGCTTCTCTTGGACAGTGTAGACCCGCTCCGTTCACTCCGCTCACTTCAGTCCCCTACCCTACCCCACCCCCATTCCCACCCACCACATATCAATTACTCATAATCACACACCACACCCACAACCACTCCCACAACTCAATTACCCAATCAACTCAAACCTACCATCCCCACTCTGACATACTAAACTACACCCTACACAATACCTTCCCAAACCACCATTACTGACACTCATACCCACAACAATATGAAATGCCCTCATGCATGTACTCCACCATGCTACAACCACTAGGTCTCACATTTCCCTCTCCTCTCTCTTCCTCCTATTTATCCTCTCCTCATACCAAACACACCTCCACTTTACCCCCCCACCACCACCATGGCAAACTGACTCCTCAAGCAACCTGATTACAGCTGAACATTCTCCTCTATCATCTTGTCACCTTTCCTCCACCACACCTTTCTCCTGTCTATATAATATTCTCAGCTACAAAACTAAACAATGAAGGCCTGACAAATTACTCCACCAACTGAGTAAACTCTATCTAAACCTAAAACAAATTCTCTCATGTTGCGGTGACATTCATTCAAACCCCACAAACCCTAACCCTCTATATCTAAGAACTGCCTCATCTCTCCTCTTTCTAAACATAAATAAAAAGAGTATTCTTAACAAAACGCAAGACCTCCATGCCCTACTAGCCCTATATAAGCCTAATATAGTAGTACTAACAGAAACATGGCTTAAACCTGAACATCATGACAATGCAATAACTGCCCCTGGCTACATTATACATAATGACAGGCCAGGTAAAAAAAGAGGGGGCGTAGCCATACTATACCAAAGCCACCTCCCCATTGAACAATTTGAATGCAACTCCCCTGAAGTCAAAGAAATAGAATTAATTTTAGCCAAACTAAACCTCAACCCCAATAAACAAATAATTATTGCAGGAGGCTATATCCCCCCAGGCAATAATACCAGTATACTGGAAAATCTACTTAGCTGGATGTCATCTTCCCTTCCACAAGAAGCAATACTTTCAGGAGACTTTAACATTGACTGGGCTGAATGCACCAACCACAATCTCTCTACCTACATTAACCTCCATAAGTACACCCAAATTATTTCCATCCCTACAAGAATAGATAAAACCTCCAAACGCCAATCCATCTTAGACTGGATTATACTATCTGACCCCACTCTCACCCACCAATCAAGCTGCCTCCCCGACAGTCTGAGTGACCATCAACCTACATACTTAATTAGACACCGGTCACACCAAACAAAACAATCAATACTCAGAAGAACTGTACGTAACAAAAAAAACCTAAGAGCCCAGGACCTAATCTACTCACTAAAATGTTGTAACTGGCCCCCCTAAAACATCTATCATTAGTTGAAGCCGTAGAGTTCTTTAACTCCATCTTCCTAAAAATCCTAGATTCCTATGCACCACCCAAAAACACTAGAA
Organism: Protopterus annectens; assembly: GCF_019279795.1. Taxonomy (NCBI): domain Eukaryota; kingdom Metazoa; phylum Chordata; order Ceratodontiformes; family Protopteridae; genus Protopterus; species Protopterus annectens. Next base: position 1,824,122,656 of record NC_056729.1, on the reverse strand, counting down.
TCAAAACCAACCATGCCCCATGGCTATCTAAAGATACCATGTCCCTAATGAAAGCAAGAGACAAAGCCTGGTCACACTTTCAAAAACACAAAACTACTGCCCAGCAACAGAAATACCAAGAACTCTGCAATGCCAAAAAACTAATAAAGCTAGACAAGTCTAACTATTATAAATCCATGCAGGAAAAACACACCAACATCCCTTAGAAATTCTGGGCCTCATTAAACAACCTACTTCACCCTGGTAAAACTACTACCCCTTCTTCTATATTACCAAACACCCACAGTGACATCCCCACCCAGTTCAATAAATACTTCACTGAAACAATCCAAGCCCTAGCAAATACCCCAAAAAACTACTTACAACCCCACAGCGACAGTAACCCCACCCCCTCTAATACATTAAACAACTGCAGCTTTTCCCTGAATCCAGCCCCCACTACTACAATAGCTACAACTCCAGCTATTCCCTGAATCCAGCCCCCACTACTACAATAGCTACAACAACTGAAGATTTTCCCTGAATCCATTCCCCACTACTACAATAATTACAACAACTGCAGCTTTTCCCTGAATCCAGTCCCCACTACTACAATAGCTAAGCTCCTCAAAAAGCTTAAATCAACAATATTAGCAGCAGATAATCTCCCAGATGACTTTCTACAGATTACAGCAGAGGCTATAGCTTATCCCGTGTCCATCCTCATAAACAGGTCAATAACCAAATGTAAAGTACCCCACTTCTGGAAAATAGCGCATATTATACCTTTGCACAAAGGAGGTCAATCACTTGAGCTTACCAACTACCACCCTATAGCAATTCTATCACCCTTATCAAAAATATTAGAGAGAGTCGTTCATGCCCAGATCATGCACTACCTCCAAAAACAACCTCCTATCTACATCCCAGCATGGCTTTAGGCCTTCCCATAGCACCACCACAGCACTGCTCTCCTTCTCCAACATTGTGAATCTACAAAGAAACAAAGGTCTATTCGTATCCTCCATATTCCTTGATTTATCCAAAGCCTTCAATATGGTTAACCACAGTTTGCTCCTAAAAATCCTACCTACCCTGAACATCAGCTCCTCTACCATATCCTGGTTCTCTAACTATTTATCAAACTGGCAACAGGCAGTCTCATGGAAAAAAAACAGTTGTCCCCCCTACTACCAGTAGCTGTAGGTGTTCCTCAAGGGTCCATCCTTGACCCCTTGTTATTTTCACTATTCACTCACCAGATAGCCGCATCCTCACCTTCGGCCTCTATAGTACAATACACAGATGACACCACTATTATATGTGCCGCACCCACCTTGATGGAACTAAAAATCATCACCCAAAAAACTTTTCCCTAGCAGAAGAATGGTTCACCAACATCAAACTTATACTTAATCCAAAGAAAACCAAACGTATTATCTTTAGTCCTGTAAGGTCTCCTCCTGAATACAATAACATTGACATAAAATCCAAAGATAATACACTAATCACCCCAACAACTCACACAAAGCGATAAGGAGTTGCAATCGATAATAACCTGACGTACAACAAACATATTGCCCAAACAATCAAGAAGGTCAGCAAAAAGATTGGCCTCCTTTATAGGAACAAACCGTTTGTCTAAAAATACAAAAGCCATGATTGCAAGAACCCACCTACTATCCATCCTCATGTATGCCTCCCCTATCCTAACTAACTTTCATAGCTCAGAACTAACCAAGATGGAATCTTGCTACAACAAGATTGCAAAGTTTGCTACCAAAGCCAACTATAGGTCTCATCATTGCTTGGCCCTCAAGCAGCTGAACTGGCTTGAGTTCCCTCAACTCCTCCTTTTCAATCAACTCACAATTACCCACAAGCTCTACCACCACCCTGAAAATAATCCTGCCCTTCATCAACTTATTTACCACTACACCACATCCAGAACCTTAAGATCCACTTATTAGAACCATATAAATGTCATTAAATACAGAAGTGAGGCAGGCAAATCCCTCTTTGCCTGCTCTGTTGCCAGAATCTGGAATACCCTCACAACCCACATAACCTCCACAAACTCTACCTCCCACTTTAGAAAACTTCTCAAAACCCACTACACAACAAACTGGCTCTGCCCATGTCACCCCCCAGGTTAAGCCATAACTGTTCTCTGTTGCTGGGATCCCCTAACAAATAAAAGTTTGCTCACCACCACCCTATATCTACAGTCAGGGTTGCCAGACGTCCCTATTTGGGCAGGAGTGTCCTGAGATCAGCAGCCTGATCCCGAGTCCTGCCCTGCCGGTTTAAATCCCACCAGCCTCCGCTTTGTTTGTTTTTTTTTTTGATTGGCCCATATACCTGGCATACGGGCCAATCAAAAATCGCTAAACCCAGAGCTTCTTGTTTTCCGCATTAAACACAAGTAGCTCCGTGTTTAGCGATTTTTGATTGGTCCGTATACAGGCATACAGGCCAATCAAAAATCGCTAAACACGGAGCTACTTGTGTTCCATTAAACATGAGAAGCTCCCTGCTTAGTGCAGAGCTACTGTTCTTTAATGTGGAACTCTGTTCCACATTAAAGAAAGACCTGTTTTTTGGTCTTCACTTGTCGTGAAAGACTTTTTTTTTTTTTTGGTCTTCACTTGCCGTGAGAGACCTTTTTTTTTTTTTTTTGTCCGTACCTGGCTGGTTGGAAATCTGGCAACCCTGTCTACAGTATACCCTACATCTAGGCCCTTGCCCAGACTGCTACTAATCCTGTTCTACTAAACTCTTCCTGTATGTCCTGCTGAATATCTTGCATCTTCCTGTATGTTCTGCTGAATATCCTGCTTCTTCCTGTATGTCCTGCTGAATATCTTGCTTCTACATGTATGTCCTGCTGAATATCTTGCTTCTTCCTGTATGTCCTGCAGAATATCCTGCTTCTTCCTGTATGTCTTGATGAATATCTTGCTTCTTCCTGTATGTCCTGCTGAATATCTTGCATCTTCCTGTATGTCTTGATGAATATCTTGCTTCTTCCTGTATGTCCTGCTGAATATCTTGCTTCTTCCTGTATGTCCTGCTGAATATCTTGCTTCTTCCTATATGTCTTGATGAATATCTTGCTTCTTCCTGTATGTCTTGATGAATATCTTGCTTCTTCCTGTATGTCTTGATGAATATCTTGCTTCTTCCTGTATATCCTGCTGAATGTTCTGCTGAATATCTTGCTTCTTCCTGTATGTCCTGCTGAATATCTTGCTTCTTCCTGTATGTCCTGCTGAATATCTTGCTTCTTCCTGTATGTCCTGCTGAATATCCTGCTTCTTCCTGTATGTCCTGCTGAACATCTTGCTTCTTCCTGTATGTCCTGCTGAATATCTTGCTTCTTCCTGTACGTCCTGCAGAATATCTTGCTTCTTCCTGTATGTTCTACTGGAAATTATTGCTGTGTGTTAATGAGAAACTGCTATAGTAGGAAATGTGTGACTGTTAAACTATACTGTATTTTTAACTTTCTCCCAGTGCACTTTCTGTTATATTACAAAATGTGTGACTCTTTATTATATGTAATATGGAGCTTTTTCCCCGGGCCTCCTCTGAAAATGGACTTGTGTCCAGTCAGACTTTCCCAGTAAACAAATGGAAAGTAAAATAAATAAATAAATAAATACATAATAACAGTCAGCAGTGATGTGTGGTAATAATCAGCAGTGATGTGTGGTAATAATTAACAATGAGAGGTAACAGTCAACAGTCATCATCATCTTCTTTCAGTTGTTCCCGTTAGGGGTCACCACAGCAGATCATCTGTTTCCATTTCTTCCTGTCCTCTGCATCTTGCTCTGTCACACCAACCACCTGCATGTCCTCCCTCACTACATCCATAAACCTTATTTTAGGCCTTCCTCTTTTCCTGTTACCTGGCAGCTTCATTCTTACCATCTTTTTCCCAATATACTCAGCATCCCTCCTCAGCACATGTCCAAACCAATGTAATCTTGCCTCTCTGGCTTTGTCTCCAAACCTTCCAACCTGGGCTGACCCTCTAATATACTTATTCCTAATCCTGTCTACCCTCATCACACCCAGTATAAATCTTAACATCTTTAACTCTGCCACATCCAGCTCTAACTCCTGCCTTTTTGTCAATGCCACCATCTCCAACCTATATAACATAGCTGGTCTCACTATCCTCTTGTAGACCTTCCCTTTCACTCTTACTGGTACTCATCTGTCACAAATAACTCCTGACACTCTTCTCCATCCACTCCATCCTGCCTGTACTCTCTTCTTTACCTCTCTTCCACACTCACCATTACTCTGAACTATTGATCCCAAGTATTTAAACTCATCCACCTTCGCCACATCTACTCCTTGCATACTCACCATTTCTCTATCCTACCTCTTATTCACACAAACATATTCTGTCTTAGTCCTGCTGACCTTCACTCCTCTTCTCTCTAGAGCATATCTCCATCTCTCCAGGGTCTCCTCCACTTGTTCCCTACTCTCACTACAGATCACAATGTCATCTGCAAACATCATAGTCCACGAGGACTCCTGTCTGATCTCATCTGTCAACCTGTCCATCACAGTCAACAGTGATGTGTGGTAATTCCCAGCTGTGATGTGTGTTAATAATCAGCAGTGATGTGTGGTAATAATTAACAATGATGTGTGGTAATAATCAGCAATGAGAGGTAATAGTCAACAATGATGTGTGGTAATAATCAGCAATGAGAGGTAATAGTCAGCAGTGATGTGTGGTAATTATCAGCAATGATGTGTGGTAATAATAACCTCTGGTGTTTGGTAGTAATCAGCAAAAATGTGTGGTAATAATCAGCAGTGATGTTCATAGGTTCATAGGTTCATAGGTTCATACTAGGCTATCTGCCCAAGGGCATTTATAAGCCTAGCCCATAGTTATGTGGCTTTCGCCACCCCTTTAGTTTGAATAAAAACTATGCCTATCATTTTTCTGTGCCTCTGTCAAGCAGTGACACTGAAGTAATCCCTGGGGTATATCTGCGATCTCCCATCCATTGGTCAAGATTCCTCTTGAACAAGGCCAGCGAGGTGCTCTGCCTCACATGTACCGGGATTTTGTTCCACAGCATAGGGAGTCACTGGGTGATGAATCTGTCCCTCCAGCACGTTCTATTTATAACCGTGTCAAGGTTTAAGTCTCCCGCCCTTGTGGTTCTGAGGGATCTAGATTTTTTGAGGTGAAGCATATTCATCAAATCTGGGTTTGACATGGCCTTATATGTCAGGCACAGGTCACCTCTGAGCAAGCGGTATGAGACTGAATAAAGCTGGAGTTCTTTCAGTCGGGCAGCATAAGACATATTTTTGAGACCCTTTATCCTTTTGGTGAGGAACTTTTGGGGCCTTTCAAGCTGCATCAGGTGTCTGGTCAGATACATTCCGAACGGGCCATTGTACTCAATCATAGGTCTAATGAGTGATGAGTACAGGGGGACGATGACCTCCCTTGATCTAGATGTGAATCCCTTCATGATCAGGTGGGCGATATAGAAGGTTTTCCTAACTACTTTAGCAACATCAGTGTCAAACGAAAGACTACTGTCAACTTGGGTCCCCAGATCCCTGATGACTTTTTCTGTGCTCAGTGGATTGTCACCTATATGGTAGCTAGGGGTATCAGCAATGAGTAGTAATACTCAGCAGTGATGTATGGTAATAGTCAGCAAAGAGAAGTAATAATCAGCAGTGATGTATGGTAGTGATGTGTGGTAATACTCAACAGTGGTGTGTGATAATAATAAACAATGAGAGGTTATAATCAGCAGTAATGTGTGGTAATAATTAGCAGTGATGTGTGGTAACAATCAACAATGAGAGGTAATAGCAGTGATGTGTGGTAATACTCAGCAGTGATGTGTGGTAATAATCAACAATGAGAGGTAATAGCAGTGATGTGTGGTAATAATCAGCAGTGATGTGTGGTAATAATCAGCAGTGATGTGTGGTAATAATTAGCAGTTATGTGTGGTAATAATCAGCAATGAGAGGTAATACTCAGCAGTGATGTGTGTTAATAATCAGCAGGGATGTGTGGTCATAATAAGCAATGAGAGGTAATAATCAGCAATAATGTGTGGTAATAATCAGCAATGAAGTGTGGTAATAATTAGCAGTAATGTGTGGTAATAATCAGCAGTGATATGAGGTAATATTTATCAGTTATGTATGGTAATAGCCATATACGATCTTTGGTAATAATCAGCAACATACCTCTCCACCATACCAAATTCCTTGGATTTGCCCCTTTAATTTCTGAATTTTCCAGGGTTTGTTTTTTTTTTTTTTTGGGACTGTTCCTGATGTCACACGCTGGGTGTGTGAGATGATGTTAGCACGAGGCAGACAGACAGCCTATTATGATTCAGCTGTTGAGCCATTAGCATTTAATTTAACTTTACAGCAGCAGTTCTTTCTTTCCCAACTCTGGTAAGGCAAAAAAAAGACTGTTTACTTAAGGAATGGCCTAGTATTTTTCTTGTATTGTTGTTTACTTAATTTCTTATGAATGGCGCTTTCCTGCATTAATGTTTATTTAATTCTTAGGAATAAACGGTCTGGAATTTGTTTATTTAATTTCTTATGAGTGGCACTGCATTGATAGGAATGTTGCTCGGACTTTTTCTTGCATTGATGTTTACTAACTTAATTCTTATGAGTGGCACTGCACTGATAGGAATGTTCCTCGGTCTTTTTCTTGCATTGAGGTTTACTTACTTAATTCTTATGAATGGTACTGCAATGATATTAATGTTCCTCGGTCTTTTTCTTGCATTGATGTTTACTTACTTAATTCTTATGAGTGGCACTGCATTGATAGGAATGTTCCTCGGTCTTTTTCTTGCATTGATGTTTACTTACTTAATTCTTATGAATGGTACTGCATTGATAGGAATGTTCCTCGGTCTTTTTCTTGCATTGATGTTTACTTACTTAATTCTTATGAGTGATACTGCACTGATAGGAATGTTCCTCGGACTTTTCCTTGCATTGATGTTTACTTACTTAATTCTTATGAGTGGCACTGCATTGATAGGAATGTTCCTCGGTCTTTTTCTTGCATTGATGTTTACTTACTTAATTCTTATGAGTGGTACTGCACTGATAGGAATGTTCCTCGGACTTTTTCTTGCATTGATGTTTACTTACTTAATTCTTATGAATGGTACTGCAATGATAGGAATGTTCCTCGGTCTTTTTCTTGCATTAATGTTTACTTAC
>NC_056729.1:1824001950-1824114914 GCF_019279795.1 Protopterus annectens | reverse complement strand
CTTTTCCATTGATAGGAATGTTCCTCGGTCTTTTTCTTGCATTGATGTTTACTTACTTAATTCTTATGAGTGGTACTGCATTGATAGGAATGTTCCTCTGACTTTCCTTGCATTGATGTTTACTTACTTAATTCTTATGAGTGGTACTGCATTGATAGGAATGTTCCTCGGTCTTTTTCTTGCATTGATGTTTACTTACTTAATTCTTATGAGTGGTACTGCACTGATAGGAATGTTCCTCGGTCTTTTTCTTGCATTGATGTTTACTTACTTAATTCTTATGAGTGGCACTGCATTGATAGGAATGTTCCTCGGTCTTTTTCTTGCATTGATGTTTACTTACTTAATTCTTATGAGTGGTACTGCATTGATAGGAATGTTCCTCGGTCTTTTTCTTGCATTGATGTTTACTTACTTAATTCTTATGAGTGGCACTGCATTGATAGGAATGTTCCTCGGTCTTTTCCTAGCATTGATGTTTACTTACTTAATTCTTATGAGTGGCACTGCATTGATAGGAATGTTCCTCGGTCTTTTTCTTGCATTGATGTTTACTTACTTAATTCTTATGAGTGGTACTGCATTGATAGGAATGTTCCTCTGACTTTTTCTTGCATTGATGTTTACTTACTTAATTCTTATGAGTGGCACTGCATTGATAGGAATGTTCCTCGGTCTTTTTCTTGCATTGATGTTTACTTACTTAATTCTTATGAGTGGTACTGCATTGATAGGAATGTTCCTCGGTCTTTTTCTTGCATTGATGTTTACTTACTTAATTCTTATGAGTGGTACTGCAGTGATAGGAATGTTCCTCGGTCTTTTTCTTGCACTGATGTTTACTTACTTAATTCTTATGAGTGGTACTGCATTGATAGGAATGTTCCTCGGTCTTTTTCTTGCATTGATGTTTACTTACTTAATTCTTATGAGTGGCACTGCATTGATAGGAATGTTCCTCGGTCTTTTTCTTGCATTGATGTTTACTTACTTAATTCTTATGAGTGGTACTGCATTGATAGGAATGTTCCTCGGTCTTTTCTTGCATTGATGTTTACTTACTTAATTCTTATGAATGGTACTGCATTGATAGGAATGTTCCTCGGTCTTTTTCTTGCATTGATGTTTACTTACTTAATTCTTATGAGTGGTACTGCACTGATAGGAATGTTCCTCGGTCTGTTTCTTGCATTGATGTTTACTTACTTAATTCTTATGAGTGGTACTGCATTGATAGGAATGTTCCTCGGTCTTTTTCTTGCATTGATGTTTACTTACTTAATTCTTATGAGTGGCACTGCATTGATAGGAATGTTCCTCGGTCTTTTCTTGCATTGATGTTTACTTACTTAATTCTTATGAGTGGCACTGCATTGATAGGAATGTTCCTCGGTCTTTTTCTTGCATTGATGTTTACTTACTTAATTCTTATGAGTGGCACTGCATTGATAGGAATGTTCCTCGGTCTTTTTCTTGCATTGATGTTTACTTACTTAATTCTTATGAGTGGCACTGCATTGATAGGAATGTTCCTCGGTCTTTTTCTTGCATTGATGTTTACTTACTTAATTCTTATGAATGGTACTGCATTGATAGGAATGTTCCTCGGTCTTTTTCTTGCATTGATGTTTACTTACTTAATTCTTATGAATGGTACTGCACTGATAGGAATGTTCCTCGGTCTTTTCTTGCATTGATGTTTACTTACTTAATTCTTATGAGTGGTACTGCATTGATAGGAATGTTCCTCGGTCTTTTTCTTGCATTGATGTTTACTTACTTAATTCTTATGAATGGTACTGCACTGATAGGAATGTTCCTCAGTTTTTTCTTGCATTGATGTTTACTTACTTAATTCTTATGAGTGGCACTGCATTGATAGGAATGTTCCTCGGTCTTTTTCTTGCATTGATGTTTACTTACTTAATTCTTATGAGTGGCACTGCATTGATAGGAATGTTCCTCAGTCTTTTTCTTGCATTGATGTTTACTTACTTAATTCTTATGAGTGGTACTGCATTGATAGGAATGTTCCTCGGTCTTTTTCTTGCATTGATGTTTACTTACTTAATTCTTATGAGTGGCACTGCATTGATAGGAATGTTCCTCGGTCTTTTCCTTGCATTGATGTTTACTTACTTTATTCTTATGAAAGGTACTGCACTGATAGGAATGTTCCTCGGTCTTTTTCTTGCATTGGTGTTTACTTACTTAATTCTTATGAGTGATACTGCACTGATAGGAATGTTCCTCGGACTTTCCTTGCATTGATGTTTACTTACTTAATTCTTATGAGTGGCACTGCATTGATAGGAATGTTCCTCGGTCTTTTTCTTGCATTGATGTTTACTTACTTAATTCTTATGAGTGGTACTGCATTGATAGGAATGTTCCTCGGTCTTTTTCTTGCATTGATGTTTACTTACTTAATTCTTATGAGTGGTACTGCATTGATAGGAATGTTCCTCGGTCTTTTTCTTGCATTGATGTTTACTTACTTAATTCTTATGAGTGGCACTGCATTGATAGGAATGTTCCTCGGTCTTTTTCTTGCATTGATGTTTACTTACTTAATTCTTATGAGTGGCACTGCATTGATAGGAATGTTCCTCGGTCTTTTTCTTGCATTGATGTTTACTTACTTAATTCTTATGAGTGGCACTGCATTGATAGGAATGTTCCTCGGTCTTTTGCTTGCATTGATGTTTACTTACTTAATTCTTATGAGTGGTACTGCATTGATAGGAATGTTCCTCGGTCTTTTTCTTGCATTGATGTTTACTTACTTAATTCTTATGAGTGGCACTGCATTGGTAGGAATGTTCCTCGGTCTTTTCCTTGCATTGATGTTTACTTACTTAATTCTTATGAATGGTACTGCATTGATAGGAATGTTCCTCGGTCTTTTTCTTGCACTGATGTTTACTTACTTAATTCTTATAAGTGGTACTGCATTGATAGGAATGTTCCTCGATCTTTTTCTTGCATTGATGTTTACTTACTTAATTCTTATGAGTGGTACTGCATTGATAGGAATGTTCCTCGGTCTTTTTCTTGCATTGATGTTTACTTACTTAATTCTTATGAGTGGTACTGCATTGATAGGAATGTTCCTCGGTCTTTTTCTTGCATTGATGTTTACTTACTTAATTCTTATGAATGGTACTGCATTGATAGGAATGTTCCTCGGTCTTTTTCTTGCATTGATGTTTACTTACTTAATTCTTATGAGTGGCACTGCATTGATAGGAATGTTCCTCGGTCTTTTTCTTGCATTGATGTTTACTTACTTAATTCTTATGAGTGGCACTGCATTGATAGGAATGTTCCTCGGTCTTTTCTTGCATTGATGTTTACTTACTTAATTCTTATGAGTGGCACTGCATTGATAGGAATGTTCCTCGGTCTTTTTCTTGCATTGATGTTTACTTACTTAATTCTTATGAATGGTACTGCATTGATAGGAATGTTCCTCGGTCTTTTTCTTGCATTGATGTTTACTTACTTAATTCTTATGAGTGGCACTGCATTGATAGGAATGTTCCTCGGTCTTTTCTTGCATTGATGTTTACTTACTTAATTCTTATGAGTGGCACTGCATTGATAGGAATGTTCCTCGGTCTTTTTCTTGCATTGATGTTTACTTACTTAATTCTTATGAGTGGTACTGCATTGATAGGAATGTTCCTCGGTCTTTTTCTTGCATTGATGTTTACTTACTTAATTCTTATGAGTGGTACTGCACTGATAGGAATGTTCCTCGGTCTTTTTCTTGCATTGATGTTTACTTACTTAATTCTTATGAGTGGCACTGCATTGATAGGAATGTTCCTCGGTCTTTTTCTTGCATTGATGTTTACTTACTTAATTCTTATGAGTGGCACTGCATTGATAGGAATGTTCCTCGGTCTTTTTCTTGCATTGATGTTTACTTACTTAATTCTTATGAGTGGCACTGCATTGATAGGAATGTTCCTCTGACTTTTTCTTGCATTGATGTTTACTTACTTAATTCTTATGAGTGGCACTGCATTGATAGGAATGTTCCTCGGTCTTTTTCTTGCATTGATGTTTACTTACTTAATTCTTATGAGTGGTACTGCAGTGATAGGAATGTTCCTCGGTCATTTCTTGCATTGATGTTTACTTACTTAATTCTTATGAGTGGCACTGCATTGGTAGTAATGTTCCTCGGACTTTTCTTGCATTGATGTTTACTTACTTAATTCTTATGAGTGGCACTGCATTGATAGGAATGTTCCTCGGTCTTTTTCTTGCATTGATGTTTACTTACTTAATTCTTATGAGTGGTACTGCATTGATAGGAATGTTCCTCGGTCTTTTTCTTGCATTGATGTTTACTTACTTAATTCTTATGAGTGGCACTGCATTGATAGGAATGTTCCTCGGTCTGTTTCTTGCATTGATATTTACTTACTTAATTCTTATGAGTGGCACTGCATTGATAGGAATGTTCCTCGGTCTTTTTCTTGCATTGATGTTTACTTACTTAATTCTTATGAGTGGCACTGCATTGATAGGAATGTTCCTCGGTCTTTTACTTGCATTGATGTTTACTTACTTAATTCTTATGAGTGGTACTGCATTGATAGGAATGTTCCTCGGTCTTTTTCTTGCATTGATGTTTACTTACTTAATTCTTATGAGTGGCACTGCATTGATAGGAATGTTCCTCGGTCTTTTTCTTGCATTGATGTTTACTTACTTAATTCTTATGAGTGGTACTGCATTGATAGGAATGTTCCTCGGTCTTTTTCTTGCATTGATGTTTACTTACTTAATTCTTATGAGTGGCACTGCATTGATAGGAATGTTCCTCGGTCTTTTTCTTGCATTGATGTTTACTTACTTAATTCTTATGAGTGGCACTGCATTGATAGGAATGTTCCTCGGTCTTTTCTTGCATTGATGTTTACTTACTTAATTCTTATGAGTGGTACTGCATTGATAGGAATGTTCCTCGGTCTTTTTCTTGCATTGATGTTTACTTACTTAATTCTTATGAGTGGTACTGCACTGATAGGAATGTTCCTCGGTCTTTTTCTTGCATTGATGTTTACTTACTTAATTCTTATGAATGGTACTGCATTGATAGGAATGTTCCTCGGTCTTTTCCTTGCATTGATGTTTACTTACTTAATTCTTATGAGTGGTACTGCATTGATAGGAATGTTCCTCGGTCTTTTTCTTGCATTGATGTTTACTTACTTAATTCTTATGAGTGGTACTGCATGCATGCATTGATGTTTACTTACTTAATTCTTATGAATGGCACTGCATTGATAGGAATGTTCCTCGGTCTTTTTCTTGCATTGATGTTTACTTACTTAATTCTTATGAGTGGCACTGCATTGATAGGAATGTTCCTCGGTCTTTTTCTTGCATTGATGTTTACTTACTTAATTCTTATGAGTGGTACTGCACTGATAGGAATGTTCCTCGGACTTTTTCTTGCATTGATGTTTACTTACTTAATTCTTATGAGTGGCACTGCATTGATAGGAATGTTCCTCGGTCTTTTTCTTGCATTGATGTTTACTTACTTAATTCTTATGAGTGGTACTGCATTGATAGGAATGTTCCTCGGTCTTTTTCTTGCATTGATGTTTACTTACTTAATTCTTATGAGTGGCACTGCATTGATAGGAATGTTCCTCGGTCTTTTTCTTGCATTGATGTTTACTTACTTAATTCTTATGAGTGGCACTGCATTGATAGGAATGTTCCTCGGTCTTTTTCTTGCATTGATGTTTACTTACTTAATTCTTATGAGTGGCACTGCATTGATAGGAATGTTCCTCGGTCTTTTTCTTGCATTGATGTTTACTTACTTAATTCTTATGAGTGGTACTGCACTGATAGGAATGTTCCTCGGTCTTTTTCTTGCATTGATGTTTACTTACTTAATTCTTATGAATGGTACTGCATTGATAGGAATGTTCCTCGGTCTTTTTCTTGCATTGATGTTTACTTACTTAATTCTTATGAGTGGCACTGCATTGATAGGAATGTTCCTCGGTCTTTTCTTGCATTGATGTTTACTTACTTAATTCTTATGAATGGTACTGCATTGATAGGAATGTTCCTCGGTCTTTTTCTTGCATTGATGTTTACTTACTTAATTCTTATGAGTGGTACTGCATTGATAGGAATGTTCCTCGTTCTTTTTCATGCATTGATGTTTACTTACTTAATTCTTATGAGTGGCACTGCATTGATAGGAATGTTCCTCGGTCTTTTTCTTGCATTGATGTTTACTTACTTAATTCTTATGAGTGGTACTGCACTGATAGGAATGTTCCTCGGTCTTTTTCTTGCATTGATGTTTACTTACTTAATTCTTATGAGTGGCACTGCATTGATAGGAATGTTCCTCGGTCTGTTTCTTGCATTGATGTTTACTTACTTAATTCTTATGAGTGGCACTGCATTGAAAGGAATGTTCATCGGTCTGTTTCTTGCATTGATATTTACTTACTTAATTCTTATGAGTTGCACTGCATTGGTAGGAATGTTCCTCTGACTTTTTCTTGCATTGATGTTTACTTACTTAATTCTTATGAGTGGCACTGCATTGATAGGAATGTTCCTCGGTCTTTTTCTTGCATTGATGTTTACTTACTTAATTCTTATGAATGGTACTGCATTGATAGGAATGTTCCTCGGTCTTTTTCTTGCATTGATGTTTACTTACTTAATTCTTATGAATGGTACTGCATTGATAGGAATGTTCCTCGGTCTTTTTCTTGCATTGATGTTTACTTACTTAATTCTTATGAATGGTACTGCATTGATAGGAATGTTCCTCGGTCTTTTCCTTGCATTGATGTTTACTTACTTAATTCTTATGAATGGTACTGCATTGATAGGAATGTTCCTCGGTCTTTTTCTTGCATTGATGTTTACTTACTTAATTCTTATGAGTGGTACTGCATTGATAGGAATGTTCCTCGGTCTTTTTCTTGCATTGATGTTTACTTACTTAATTCTTATGAGTGGTACTGCACTGATAGGAATGTTCCTCGGTCATTTTCTTGCATTGATGTTTACTTACTTAATTCTTATGAGTGGCACTGCATTGATAGGAATGTTCCTCGGTCTTTTTCTTGCATTGATGTTTACTTACTTAATTCTTATGAATGGTACTGCATTGATAGGAATGTTCCTCGGTCTTTTTCTTGCATTGATGTTTACTTACTTAATTCTTATGAGTGGTACTGCATTGATAGGAATGTTCCTCGGTCCTTTTCTTGCATTGATGTTTACTTACTTAATTCTTATGAATGGTACTGCATTGATAGGAATGTTCCTCGGTCTTTTTCTTGCATTGATGTTTACTTACTTAATTCTTATGAGTGGCACTGCATTGATAGGAATGTTCCTCGGTCTTTTTCTTGCATTGATGTTTACTTACTTAATTCTTATGAGTGGCACTGCATTGATAGGAATGTTCCTCGGTCTTTTCTTGCATTGATGTTTACTTACTTAATTCTTATGAATGGTACTGCATTGATAGGAATGTTCCTCGGTCTTTTTCTTGCATTGATGTTTACTTACTTAATTCTTATGAATGGTACTGCATTGATAGGAATGTTCCTCGGTCTTTTACTTGCATTGATGTTTACTTACTTAATTCTTATGAGTGGTACTGCACTGATAGGAATGTTCCTCGGTCTTTTTCTTGCATTGATGTTTACTTACTTAATTCTTATGAGTGGCACTGCATTGATAGGAATGTTCCTCGGTCTTTTTCTTGCATTGATGTTTACTTACTTAATTCTTATGAGTGGTACTGCATTGATAGGAATGTTCCTCGGTCTTTTTCTTGCATTGATGTTTACTTACTTAATTCTTATGAGTGGCACTGCATTGATAGGAATGTTCCTCGGTCTTTTCTTGCATTGATGTTTACTTACTTAATTCTTATGAATGGTACTGCATTGATAGGAATGTTCCTCGGTCTTTTTCTTGCATTGATGTTTACTTACTTAATTCTTATGAGTGGCACTGCATTGATAGGAATGTTCCTCGGTCTTTTTCTTGCATTGATGTTTACTTACTTAATTCTTATGAGTGGCACTGCATTGATAGGAATGTTCCTCGGTCTTTTCTTGCATTGATGTTTACTTACTTAATTCTTATGAATGGTACTGCATTGATAGGAATGTTCCTCGGTCTTTTTCTTGCATTGATGTTTACTTACTTAATTCTTATGAGTGGTACTGCATTGATAGGAATGTTCCTCGGTCTTTCCTTGCATTGATGTTTACTTACTTAATTCTTATGAGTGGCACTGCATTGATAGGAATGTTCCTCTGTCTTTTCCTTGCATTGATGTTTACTTACTTAATTCTTATGAATGGTACTGCATTGATAGGAATGTTCCTCGGTCTTTTTCTTGCATTGATGTTTACTTACTTAATTCTTATGAGTGGCACTGCATTGATAGGAATGTTCCTCGGTCTTTTCTTGCATTGATGTTTACTTACTTAATTCTTATGAATGGTACTGCATTGATAGGAATGTTCCTCGGTCTTTTTCTTGCATTGATGTTTACTTACTTAATTCTTATGAGTGGTACTGCATTGATAGGAATGTTCCTCGGTCTTTTTCTTGCATTGATGTTTACTTACTTAATTCTTATGAGTGGCACTGCATTGATAGGAATGTTCCTCGGTCTTTTTCTTGCATTGATGTTTACTTACTTAATTCTTATGAGTGGCACTGCATTGATAGGAATGTTCCTCGGTCTTTTTCTTGCATTGATGTTTACTTACTTAATTCTTATGAGTGGTACTGCATTGATAGGAATGTTCCTCGGTCTTTTTCTTGCATTGATGTTTACTTACTTAATTCTTATGAGTGGCACTGCATTGATAGGAATGTTCCTCGGTCTTTTTCTTGCATTGATGTTTACTTACTTAATTCTTATGAGTGGCACTGCATTGATAGGAATGTTCCTCGGTCTTTTTCTTGCATTGATGTTTACTTACTTAATTCTTATGAGTGGCACTGCATTGATAGGAATGTTCCTCGGTCTTTTCTTGCATTGATGTTTACTTACTTAATTCTTATGAATGGTACTGCACTGATAGGAATGTTCCTCGGTCTTTTTCTTGCATTGATGTTTACTTACTTAATTCTTATGAGTGGTACTGCATTGGTAGGAATGTTCCTCGGTCATTTTCTTGCATTGATGTTTACTTACTTAATTCTTATGAGTGGCACTGCATTGATAGGAATGTTCCTCGGTCTTTTTCTTGCATTGATGTTTACTTACTTAATTCTTATGAGTGGCACTGCATTGATAGGAATGTTCCTCGGTCTTTTTCTTGCATTGATGTTTACTTACTTAATTCTTATGAGTGGCACTGCATTGATAGGAATGTTCCTCGGTCATTTTCTTGCATTGATGTTTACTTACTTAATTCTTATGAGTGGCACTGCATTGATAGGAATGTTCCTCGGTCTTTTTCTTGCATTGATGTTTACTTACTTAATTCTTATGAGTGGCACTGCATTGATAGGAATGTTCCTCGGTCTTTTTCTTGCATTGATGTTTACTTACTTAATTCTTATGAGTGGCACTGCATTGATAGGAATGTTCCTCGGTCTTTTTCTTGCATTGATGTTTACTTACTTAATTCTTATGAGTGGCACTGCATTGATAGGAATGTTCCTCGGTCTTTTTCTTGCATTGATGTTTACTTACTTAATTCTTATGAATGGTACTGCATTGATAGGAATGTTCCTCGGTCTTTTTCTTGCATTGATGTTTACTTACTTAATTCTTATGAGTGGCACTGCATTGATAGGAATGTTCCTCGGTCTTTTTCTTGCATTGATGTTTACTTACTTAATTCTTATGAATGGTACTGCATTGATAGGAATGTTCCTCGGTCTTTTTCTTGCATTGATGTTTACTTACTTAATTCTTATGAGTGGCACTGCATTGATAGGAATGTTCCTCGGTCTTTTCTTGCATTGATGTTTACTTACTTAATTCTTATGAATGGTACTGCATTGATAGGAATGTTCCTCGGTCTTTTTCTTGCATTGATGTTTACTTACTTAATTCTTATGAGTGGTACTGCATTGATAGGAATGTTCCTCGGTCTTTTTCTTGCATTGATGTTTACTTACTTAATTCTTATGAGTGGTACTGCATTGATAGGAATGTTCCTCGGTCTTTTTCTTGCATTGATGTTTACTTACTTAATTCTTATGAGTGGCACTGCATTGATAGGAATGTTCCTCGGTCTTTTTCTTGCATTGATGTTTACTTACTTAATTCTTATGAGTGGCACTGCATTGATAGGAATGTTCCTCGGTCTTTTTCTTGCATTGATGTTTACTTACTTAATTCTTATGAGTGGCACTGCATTGATAGGAATGTTCCTCGGTCTTTTCTTGCATTGATGTTTACTTACTTAATTCTTATGAATGGTACTGCATTGATAGGAATGTTCCTCGGTCTTTTTCTTGCATTGATGTTTACTTACTTAATTCTTATGAGTGGTACTGCACTGATAGGAATGTTCCTCGGTCTTTTTCTTGCATTGATGTTTACTTACTTAATTCTTATGAATGGTACTGCATTGATAGGAATGTTCCTCGGTCTTTTTCTTGCATTGATGTTTACTTACTTAATTCTTATGAGTGGTACTGCATTGGTAGGAATGTTCCTCGGTCATTTTCTTGCATTGATGTTTACTTACTTAATTCTTATGAGTGGCACTGCATTGATAGGAATGTTCCTCGGTCTTTTTCTTGCATTGATGTTTACTTACTTAATTCTTATGAGTGGCACTGCATTGATAGGAATGTTCCTCGGTCTTTTTCTTGCATTGATGTTTACTTACTTAATTCTTATGAGTGGTACTGCATTGATAGGAATGTTCCTCGGTCTTTTTTCTTGCATTGATGTTTACTTACTTAATTCTTATGAGTGGTACTGCATTGATAGGAATGTTCCTCGGTCTTTTTCTTGCATTGATGTTTACTTACTTAATTCTTATGAGTGGCACTGCATTGATAGGAATGTTCCTCGGTCTTTTTCTTGCATTGATGTTTACTTACTTAATTCTTATGAGTGGCACTGCATTGATAGGAATGTTCCTCGGTCTTTTTCTTGCATTGATGTTTACTTACTTAATTCTTATGAGTGGTACTGCATTGATAGGAATGTTCCTCGGTCTTTTTCTTGCATTGATGTTTACTTACTTAATTCTTATGAGTGGTACTGCACTGATAGGAATGTTCCTCGGTCTTTTTCTTGCATTGATGTTTACTTACTTAATTCTTATGAATGGTACTGCATTGATAGGAATGTTCCTCGGTCTTTTCCTTGCATTGATGTTTACTTACTTAATTCTTATGAATGGTACTGCATTGATAGGAATGTTCCTCGGTCTTTTTCTTGCATTGATGTTTACTTACTTAATTCTTATGAGTGGCACTGCATTGATAGGAATGTTCCTCGGTCTTTTTCTTGCATTGATGTTTACTTACTTAATTCTTATGAATGGTACTGCATTGATAGGAATGTTCCTCGGTCTTTTTCTTGCATTGATGTTTACTTACTTAATTCTTATGAGTGGCACTGCATTGATAGGAATGTTCCTCGGTCTTTTTCTTGCATTGATGTTTACTTACTTAATTCTTATGAGTGGCACTGCATTGATAGGAATGTTCCTCGGTCTTTTCTTGCATTGATGTTTACTTACTTAATTCTTATGAGTGGTACTGCATTGATAGGAATGTTCCTCGGTCTTTTTCTTGCATTGATGTTTACTTACTTAATTCTTATGAGTGGTACTGCATTGATAGGAATGTTCCTCGGTCTTTTTCTTGCATTGATGTTTACTTACTTAATTCTTATGAGTGGCACTGCATTGATAGGAATGTTCCTCGGTCTTTTCTTGCATTGATGTTTACTTACTTAATTCTTATGAGTGGTACTGCATTGATAGGAATGTTCCTCGGTCTTTTTCTTGCATTGATGTTTACTTACTTAATTCTTATGAGTGGCACTGCATTGATAGGAATGTTCCTCGGTCTTTTCTTGCATTGATGTTTACTTACTTAATTCTTATGAATGGTACTGCATTGATAGGAATGTTCCTCGGTCTTTTTCTTGCATTGATGTTTACTTACTTAATTCTTATGAGTGGCACTGCATTGATAGGAATGTTCCTCGGTCTTTTTCTTGCATTGATGTTTACTTACTTAATTCTTATGAGTGGTACTGCATTGATAGGAATGTTCCTCGGTCTTTTTCTTGCATTGATGTTTACTTACTTAATTCTTATGAGTGGCACTGCATTGATAGGAATGTTCCTCGGTCTTTTTCTTGCATTGATGTTTACTTACTTAATTCTTATGAGTGGCACTGCATTGATAGGAATGTTCCTCGGTCTTTTACTTGCATTGATGTTTACTTACTTAATTCTTATGAGTGGTACTGCACTGATAGGAATGTTCCTCGGTCTTTTTCTTGCATTGATGTTTACTTACTTAATTCTTATGAGTGGCACTGCATTGATAGGAATGTTCCTCGGTCTTTTTCTTGCATTGATGTTTACTTACTTAATTCTTATGAGTGGCACTGCATTGATAGGAATGTTCCTCGGTCTTTTTCTTGCATTGATGTTTACTTACTTAATTCTTATGAGTGGTACTGCACTGATAGGAATGTTCCTCGGTCTTTTTCTTGCATTGATGTTTACTTACTTAATTCTTATGAATGGTACTGCATTGATAGGAATGTTCCTCGGTCTTTTCTTGCATTGATGTTTACTTACTTAATTCTTATGAGTGGTACTGCATTGATAGGAATGTTCCTCGGTCTTTTTCTTGCATTGATGTTTACTTACTTAATTCTTATGAGTGGTACTGCATTGATAGGAATGTTCCTCGGTCTTCTCCTTGCATTGATGTTTACTTACTTAATTCTTATGAGTGGCACTGCATTGATAGGAATGTTCCTCGGTCTTTTTCTTGCATTGATGTTTACTTACTTAATTCTTATGAGTGGCACTGCATTGATAGGAATGTTCCTCGGTCTTTTCTTGCATTGATGTTTACTTACTTAATTCTTATGAGTGGCACTGCATTGATAGGAATGTTCCTCGGTCTTTTTCTTGCATTGATGTTTACTTACTTAATTCTTATGAATGGTACTGCATTGATAGGAATGTTCCTCGGTCTTTTTCTTGCATTGATGTTTACTTACTTAATTCTTATGAGTGGCACTGCATTGATAGGAATGTTCCTCGGTCTTTTCTTGCATTGATGTTTACTTACTTAATTCTTATGAATGGTACTGCATTGATAGGAATGTTCCTCGGTCTTTTTCTTGCATTGATGTTTACTTACTTAATTCTTATGAGTGGTACTGCATTGATAGGAATGTTCCTCGGTCTTTTTCTTGCATTGATGTTTACTTACTTAATTCTTATGAGTGGCACTGCATTGATAGGAATGTTCCTCGGTCTTTTTCTTGCATTGATGTTTACTTACTTAATTCTTATGAGTGGTACTGCATTGATAGGAATGTTCCTCGTTCTTTTTCTTGCATTGATGTTTACTTACTTAATTCTTATGAATGGCACTGCATTGATAGGAATGTTCCTCGGTCTTTTTCTTGCATTGATGTTTACTTACTTAATTCTTATGAGTGGTACTGCACTGATAGGAATGTTCCTCGGTCTTTTTCTTGCATTGATGTTTACTTACTTAATTCTTATGAATGGTACTGCATTGATAGGAATGTTCCTCGGTCTTTTACTTGCATTGATGTTTACTTACTTAATTCTTATGAATGGTACTGCATTGATAGGAATGTTCCTCGGTCTTTTTCTTGCATTGATGTTTACTTACTTAATTCTTATGAGTGGCACTGCATTGATAGGAATGTTCCTCGGTCTTTTTCTTGCATTGATGTTTACTTACTTAATTCTTATGAGTGGCACTGCATTGATAGGAATGTTCCTCGGTCTTTTTCTTGCATTGATGTTTACTTACTTAATTCTTATGAGTGGCACTGCATTGATAGGAATGTTCCTCGGTCTTTTCTTGCATTGATGTTTACTTACTTAATTCTTATGAATGGTACTGCATTGATAGGAATGTTCCTCGGTCTTTTTCTTGCATTGATGTTTACTTACTTAATTCTTATGAGTGGTACTGCATTGATAGGAATGTTCCTCGGTCTGTTTCTTGCATTGATGTTTACTTACTTAATTCTTATGAATGGTACTGCATTGATAGGAATGTTCCTCGGTCTTTTTCTTGCATTGATGTTTACTTACTTAATTCTTATGAGTGGTACTGCATTGATAGGAATGTTCCTCGGTCTTTTTCTTGCATTGATGTTTACTTACTTAATTCTTATGAGTGGCACTGCATTGATAGGAATGTTCCTCGGTCTGTTTCTTGCATTGATGTTTACTTACTTAATTCTTATGAGTGGCACTGCATTGATAGGAATGTTCCTCGGTCTTTTTCTTGCATTGATGTTTACTTACTTAATTCTTATGAGTGGCACTGCATTGATAGGAATGTTCCTCGGTCTGTTTCTTGCATTGATGTTTACTTACTTAATTCTTATGAATGGTACTGCATTGATAGGAATGTTCCTCGGTCTTTTTCTTGCATTGATGTTTACTTACTTAATTCTTATGAGTGGTACTGCATTGATAGGAATGTTCCTCGGTCTTTTTCTTGCATTGATGTTTACTTACTTAATTCTTATGAGTGGCACTGCATTGATAGGAATGTTCCTCGGTCTTTTTCTTGCATTGATGTTTACTTACTTAATTCTTATGAGTGGCACTGCATTGATAGGAATGTTCCTCGGTCTTTTTCTTGCATTGATGTTTACTTACTTAATTCTTATGAATGGTACTGCACTGATAGGAATGTTCCTCGGTCTTTTTCTTGCATTGATGTTTACTTACTTAATTCATATGAATGGTACTGCATTGATAGGAATGTTCCTCGGTCTTTTACTTGCATTGATGTTTACTTACTTAATTCTTATGAGTGGTACTGCACTGATAGGAATGTTCCTCGGACTTTTTCTTGCATTGATGTTTACTTACTTAATTCTTATGAGTGGCACTGCATTGATAGGAATGTTCCTCGGTCTTTTTCTTGCATTGATGTTTACTTACTTAATTCTTATGAGTGGCACTGCATTGATAGGAATGTTCCTCGGTCTTTTTCTTGCATTGATGTTTACTTACTTAATTCTTATGAGTGGCACTGCATTGATAGGAATGTTCCTCGGTCTGTTTCTTGCATTGATGTTTACTTACTTAATTCTTATGAATGGTACTGCATTGATAGGAATGTTCCTCGGTCTTTTTCTTGCATTGATGTTTACTTACTTAATTCTTATGAATGGTACTGCATTGATAGGAATGTTCCTCGGTCTTTTTCTTGCATTGATGTTTACTTACTTAATTCTTATGAGTGGTACTGCATTGATAGGAATGTTCCTCGGTCTTTTTCTTGCATTGATGTTTACTTACTTAATTCTTATGAGTGGTACTGCATTGATAGGAATGTTCCTCGGTCTTTTTCTTGCATTGATGTTTACTTACTTAATTCTTATGAGTGGCACTGCATTGATAGGAATGTTCCTCGGTCTTTTTCTTGCATTGATGTTTACTTACTTAATTCTTATGAGTGGCACTGCATTGATAGGAATGTTCCTCGGTCTTTTTCTTGCATTGATGTTTACTTACTTAATTCTTATGAGTGGCACTGCATTGATAGGAATGTTCCTCGGTCTTTTTCTTGCATTGATGTTTACTTACTTAATTCTTATGAATGGTACTGCACTGATAGGAATGTTCCTCGGTCTTTTCCTTGCATTGATGTTTACTTACTTAATTCTTATGAGTGGTACTGCATTGATAGGAATGTTCCTCGGTCTTTTTCTTGCATTGATGTTTACTTACTTAATTCTTATGAGTGGCACTGCATTGATAGGAATGTTCCTCGGTCTTTTCTTGCATTGATGTTTACTTACTTAATTCTTATGAGTGGCACTGCATTGATAGGAATGTTCCTCGGTCTTTTTCTTGCATTGATGTTTACTTACTTAATTCTTATGAATGGTACTGCATTGATAGGAATGTTCCTCGGTCTTTTCTTGCATTGATGTTTACTTACTTAATTCTTATGAATGGTACTGCATTGATAGGAATGTTCCTCGGTCTTTTTCTTGCATTGATGTTTACTTACTTAATTCTTATGAATGGTACTGCATTGATAGGAATGTTCCTCGGTCTTTTTCTTGCATTGATGTTTACTTACTTAATTCTTATGAGTGGCACTGCATTGATAGGAATGTTCCTCGGTCTTTTTCTTGCATTGATGTTTACTTACTTAATTCTTATGAGTGGCACTGCATTGATAGGAATGTTCCTCGGTCTTTTTCTTGCATTGATGTTTACTTACTTAATTCTTATGAATGGTACTGCATTGATAGGAATGTTCCTCGGTCTTTTCCTTGCATTGATGTTTACTTACTTAATTCTTATGAATGGTACTGCATTGATAATAATGTTCCTCGGTCTTTTTCTTGCATTGATGTTTACTTACTTAATTCTTATGAATGGCACTGCATTGATAGGAATGTTCCTCGGTCTTTTTCTTGCATTGATGTTTACTTACTTAATTCTTATGAGTGGCACTGCATTGATAGGAATGTTCCTCGGTCTTTTTCTTGCATTGATGTTTACTTACTTAATTCTTATGAATGGTACTGCATTGATAGGAATGTTCCTCGGTCTTTTTCTTGCATTGATGTTTACTTACTTAATTCTTATGAGTGGTACTGCACTGATAGGAATGTTCCTCGGTCTTTTTCTTGCATTGATGTTTACTTACTTAATTCTTATGAGTGGCACTGCATTGATAGGAATGTTTCTCGGTCTTTTTCTTGCATTGATGTTTACTTACTTAAATTCTTATGAGTGGCACTGCATTGATAGGAATGTTTCTCCGTCTTTTTCTTGCATTGATGTTTACTTACTTAATTCTTATGAATGGTACTGCACTGATAGGAATGTTCCTCGGTCTTTTTCTTGCATTGATGTTTACTTACTTAATTCTTATGAGTGGTACTGCACTGATAGGAATGTTCCTCGGTCTTTTCCTTGCATTGATGTTTACTTACTTAATTCTTATAGGTTCATACGTTCATAGGTTTATACTAGGCTATCTGCCCTAAGGCATTTATAAGCCTAGCCCAGAGTTATGTGGCTTACGCCACCCCTTATGTTAGAAATAATGTGCCCATTAGTTTGCTGTGCCTCTGTCCAGCAGTGACACAGAGATGATTCCCGGGGTAAACCTACGATCTCCCATCCACCGGTCAAGATTTCTCTTGAACAGAGCCAGCGACGTGCTCTGCCTCACATGGACCGGGATTTTATTCCACAGCATGGGGCGTCTCTGGGTGATAAATCTATCCCTCCAGCATGTCCTATTTATATCCGTGCTAAGGTTTAAGTCACTTGCTCTAGTGGTTCTGGTGGATTTGGATTTTTTGAGGTGGAGCATGTCCATTAATTCCGGGTTGGTCATGGCCTTGTATGTCAGGCACAGGTCACCTCTGAGCAGACGGTATGCAACTGAATAGAGTTGGAGTTTCTTCAGTCTGGCAGTATATGCAGGTTTTGGAGTCCCTTTATCCTTTTGGTGAGGAACTTTTGGGGTCTCTCCAATTGCTGCAGGTTTCGGGTGAGATACATCCCGAATGGGGCATTGTACTCGATCATTGGTCTGATAAGTGAAGAGTACAGGAGAACAATGACCTCACTTGATCTGGATGTGAATCCCTTCATGATCAGATGGGCAATGTAGAAGGTCTTTCGAACCACTTTAGCAATGTGAGGGTCAAACGAGAGGCCACTGTCAACCTGGGTACCCAGGTCCCTGATAACCTCTTCTGTGCTTAGTGGGTTGCCATCTATATGGTAGCTTGGGGTTACCTTGTTTTTCCCAAAGGGTATGACTATACACTTTTTTGCGTTTAACTTCAGGCCATGGCTCTGGCACCAGCTATCAGTTTCCGTGAGACCCCTCTGAAGGATGTCTGTGTCCAATGTACTATCCACTATGGCACCCAGTTTGCAGTCATCCGCAAACTTTGTCAGCCATAGTCCTCCTATGTTTGCCTGTACTTCTAAGAAGTAGATTACGAACAATAGGGGGCCAAATAAATACAATCAGTTCATAGGTTCATAGATTAGTACTAGGCTAACTGCCCTTGTGAGCCATTTTAAGCCTAGCCAATTATCCCTTGTGAGACTCTTTCCCTGTACCTTGTGTTTGTAAGGCAAACACTTTAACCATTAGGCCACCCTCCCTTATGGGCCTGCATTGAATGGTACTGCATTGATAGGAATGTTCCTCGGTCTTTTTCTTGCATTGATGTTTACTTACTTAATTCTTATGAGTGGTACTGCACTGATAGGAATGTTCCTCGGTCTTTTTCTTGCACTGATGTTTACTTGCTTAATTCTTATGAGTGGCACTGCGTTGATAGGAATGTTGCTCTGTCTTTTTCTTGCATTGATGTTTACTTACTTAATTCTTATGAGTGGCACTGCATTGATAGGAATGTTCCTCGGTCTTTTTCTTGCATTGATGTTTACTTACTTAATTCTTATGAATGGTACTGCACTGATAGGAATGTTCCTCGGTCTTTTTCTCGCATTGATGTTTACTTACTTAATTCTTATGAGTGGCACTGCATTGATAGGAATGGTCCTCGGTCTTTTTTTTGCATTGATGTTTATTTACTTAATTCTTATGAATGGTACTGCACTGAATCTCTTTGATTTCTCCTGCAGAACTGCGTATATGTACAAGAGAAAGTTTTTTCGAGTGTACCGCTAGTTACTTTGCAATGTTAAAGGGACACATTTGGAAAGACCTACTGCTGTTATTAGTTTGAATGTAGTTCAGACGAGAGGTTTGTTTTTTCAAGGGTTGTGTGTTGCATTAATGTTTACTGAATTCTTAGGAATGAACGGTCTGGTACTTGTTTACTTAAATTCTTATGAATGGCACTGCATGTTCAGTATTTTTCTTGCACTGAACAACACTGCATTGAATCTCTTTGATTTCTTGAGAGAAAAGTTTCCTTTGCAATGTAGTTCATTCACATGAAAGGACTCAGTTTTGCTTTTAGTAGTTTGATTGTAAGGAACTCAATTCCTGTAGTTGTGTGTCCATTTTTTTTGCATCAAACAGCACTGCATTGGATCTGTGTGTGTGTGTGTGTGTGTGTGTGTGTGTGTGTGTGTGTGTGTGTGTGTGTGTGTGTGTGTGTGTGTGTGTGTATGTGGGAAATGCTCCACTTAGGTATAACTGGTAGTGAGGGTTACTCAGATTCAAACCCTGTACCTTAGGTACAAGGAGCAAGACCCTAAATTCTCTACCCATACCACTACCCCTGATTCGATGAGTTCCTCAACTATCCAAAGTTTCACAGAATGTTTTGCTCTTACTTTTGGTCTATTCTTAAAATTTGTGGTTTTCTGGCAAATCAGTGAGAACTGAATTCACTAATGATAAGCATTTAAGTTTCAGTCTTCCTATGTTTTAGGAAACGCATGATAACACAAAACATTTTATTCTAGCAAATTTCTAAGATTATACAAGCAGTGTATAAAATGTGTCCCTGGTTTGGGCCTTTGCCCCCCCTAATAAATTTTGGCTTTTTCCAGATTTCTTGTGCTGCATAGTTCTTCAGGGGGAGAGAAGTTTAGTGCTGCTTATGTTAAGTCTGTTTGTATTAGTAGCACAACAGGTAGTATACTTGCTTTTGATGCAGAAGTTTGTGGGTTCTACTTCTGCAGTATGCAGATGGATTGCTGATGCTGATACTGTATGGTGTTGTACTTTTAAAGGGGGCGGATACTGTAGTCCTGAGAATGCCCTCTTTGGTAGAGATACCTAGCAACTATGAACCTGTTATCAGTTTGCCATCCATTCCCTATTGCAATATTACTAGCTTATTATTTCTTTAATGTAACCATAGGCAATTTATTCTTCAAGGGCAATAGGCACTTTCATTGCAGATGAAACAATGAAATATAAAGTTGTTTGCTAGCAGCAGCCTCTTCAGCAGTTACATATCTCTTTAATGTGAAATTATTTAGATGACTTTTGCATTTTCTTTGAATGTGGGTTTCAATGAAAGTGATTTTCAAGGGCAGTGAAGTTTTAATCCTGAGTCTATTTTCATGTTGAGACTGTATTGCTTTGTTTAGCAGATGTCTATTAGTGTCTGTGCTATAGAATGTAAAATAAAAGTTTTGCAATAAATAAAATAAAGCAAACAACTAAAGGGTTTTAGCAGTGGTGGCTGGTCTGTATTATATTCTTTTGGCTTTAAAATAAAAGTTTTAAATGAAATCCAAACAATCATTGTAGAAGTAAAACAGTATGCGCATTACCGTGTTTATGGTAAATGGGCAAAATAGCCAAGTAATGGGACATTGTAATGGCTGCAGGGGGGAGGGCTGTGTATGGGGGCCCCATTCAACCATGATTTTGTGAGGGGGAAAGGAGGCAAAGTGAAAGACAGCACCATGCACCATAAACTCTAGCTATGCCACTGATCAATAGGCCATGGAGAATGTCGTTTGGAGGTCCTAGCAAACTATAATATTCTTTTGCTAAAATTAGAATATTGCCTACAATTAAATGCCCTACTTTTACCACAAAACCTACATACTGCAAGTCAGCAAAAACAAAATCCTAAGGTTCATCTTCTTCCTTCCCAGTGAACATCATTGCTACACATTTCAAAAAAATGTTTACCATTAATTACAAGGTCTGGGCTAGATTTTGGCTGTCTGTAGTTCAGTTTGCTTTGGAAAGTTGATATCCCACAATTCCACTGGACTGTGTGGGTTTACATAATATTATGAAAATGTTATGTTAATCCGCATACATATTTGTGCCTATTTTTCACGGGCCTTTGTCCAGATTTTTGATGTTTCCAGGTTGAGAGGTATGATCAGCAATGATGTCTGGTAATAGTCAGCAATGAGAGGTAATAGTCAGCAGTGATGTGTGGTAATAATTAGCAATGACAGGTAATAATCAGCAAGGATGTGTGGTAATAATCATCAATGATGTGTGGTAATAATCAGCAGTGATGTGTGATAATAATCAGCAGTGATGTGTGGTAATAATCAGCAGTGATGTGTGGCAATAGTCAGCTGTGATGTGTGGTAATAATCAGCAATGATGTGTGGTAATAATAAGCAATGAGAGGCAATAGTTAGCAGTGATGTCTGGTAATCATTAGCAGTGATGCGTGGTAATAATAAACAATGAGAGGTAATAGTCAGCAATCATGTGTGGCAATTAACAGTAGTGATGTGTGGTAATAATCAACAATGAGAGGTAATAGCAGTGATGTGTGGTAATAATCAGCAATGGTATGTGGTAATAATCAGCAGTGATGTGTGGTAATACTCAGCATTGATGTGTGGTAATAATCAGCAATGACCTGTAATACTCAGCAGTTGTTTTTGTTGTTTGTCTTTCGGCTTTTCCCAGTTAGGGGTCGCCACAGCGGAACTCCGGTCAGCTAATGATTGGCAGTTTTTTTTTATGGTGTTGAGTTGCCAGCCCGATGCCCAACCTTCAACAAAGGCACGCCCATTCAACGCATGTCTTTTGAATGCCCACTCGACCGCGGGGAGGACATGCAGACTCCACACAGAAGGTACTCCCAACCCAAGCCAAGAATTGAACGGGAGAACCTCTTGCTGTGAGGCAACAACACTACCGCTGCACCACCACAGTGTGGTAATAATCAGCAGTGATATTTGGTAATAATCAATAATGATGTATGGTAATAACATAAGTAATATGTAGTAATAACCAGCAGTGATGTGTTGTAATACTCAGCAGTGATGTGTGGTAATAATCAACAATGAGCATTAATACTCAGCAGTGATGTGTGGTAATAATCAGCAATGAGAGGTAATAATCAGCAGTGATGTGTGGTAATAATAATCAGTGATGTGTGGTAATAACCAGCAGTGATGTGTGGTAATAACCAGTAGTGATGTGTGGTAATAATAAGCAGTGATGCGTGATAATATTCAGCAATGAGCAGTAATACTCAGCAGTGATGTGTGGTAATAGTAATGATGTGAGGTAATAATCAGCAGTGATGTGTGGTAATAACCAGCAGTGATGTGTGGTAATAATAAGCAATGATGCGTGATAATAATCAGCAATGAGCAGTAATACTCAGCAGTGATGTGTGGTAATAGTAATGATGTGAGGTAATATTTTTTTATTTTATTTTACATTTGTTGACCGGGAAAGTCTGACTGGATATATGTCCATTTTCAGCGGAGGCCCGGGAGATAAGCTCCAAATACAATACAAGAAATTTTGAATAAAAATAATAAGCAAATTAAAGAGAAATTTTATACTAGTAATACTCAAATTAAAAACTGTAAACACTCATCTATACATATATATTTTTTTAAGTACAGTTATAGGACATGACAAACAAGGATAGGGAGATATTACATATGCTAAAGAAAAATACTTTTGGAAGAGTTTGAGGAGAGAAACACCAAAGGAGG
This sequence comes from Protopterus annectens, assembly GCF_019279795.1. Lineage (NCBI taxonomy): Eukaryota > Metazoa > Chordata > Ceratodontiformes > Protopteridae > Protopterus > Protopterus annectens. The sequence goes on along the minus strand of NC_056729.1, from coordinate 1,824,092,250 downwards.
AGGAATTCAGAAATTATAGACTTGAGTGATAAGCCAAGAGGTGCCAGTGTCAGTCAGGATTTGAGCATGGACATAGCCATTGTGATTTTAGGAAGATTTTAAGTTGTTTTTTGAAATGTGGAGTGGAAGTCAGGGATGTAAGTTCACTTGGTAGCTTATTCCAAGAGTTACCAATTGAGTTAGTAAATAGGGAGTCACCAGATTTATTGTTAGATTTTGGGGTAGAGACAAGTAGTCTGTTGGCAGATCATAAGGTAGCAAGATTTTGATAGGGGATAATAAGGTTTCTGAGTATGGGAGTATTTGAGGACTGATGCAGGATCTTGTGAATGATTATGAGTTGCTGAAAAAGAAACTGGCTTTGCAGTTCAATCCATCCTAGAAGTTTTAGTTTTTTGCATTGATGGGTACGATATGGGGTATCAGAGGCAAATCTGGCTATGTTGTTGTAAGCTGTGGCCAGCTTATTGATATTGCTTTTGGAGAGGTTTGTAAAGATTGGGCAAACATATAGGAGAATAGAGAGTAGGTGAGTTTGGGCAATAGTAGTCCTGAAGGAGTGAGAAAAAGTTTAATTCTATATAGGGAACCAAGTTTTCTATTCACTGATTTGATAGTTAGGTTGATATGGGTGTCTAAATTAAGATTGTGATCAATTGTTATCCCCAAAAGTTTGGTGGTAATGTCAGTAACTATTATGGTACCATTTTTAGATATGACTATGAAGTTTATGGTGGGGGATTTATGAGTAGGGGTAAACAGTAGTAATTTAGTTTTTTTAGGGTTGAGGAGGAGACAGTGTTGATGGAACCAGTTTTCTACTAAGGTAAATATTGGCTTGAAGTTGGGAAGGTGAGGAGGAGGAGCAGATTAAAGTTGAGTCATCAGCATATACAGGTAGTTTGCGGAAAGTTTTCAGATCATTAATGAAAATGGTAAGGAGGAGTGGTCCCAAAATTGAACCTTGTGAGACTCCGAGAGTAATAGGGAGCAGAGATGACAGTTCATTGTCCCAGAGGACTGCTAGCTGTCTGTTTCCTAGGTAAGACTGAAACCATTTGACTGTGTATCTAATGCGAGAGAATTAAGTGTGTTTATCAATAGTTCATGATTCACCTTGTCAAATACCTTGGATAGGTCAATAAAAAGTTCAGAGGATAGGAGAGAGTTACTACGATTTTTATTTATAGTCAGTAAAGGATAGGAGAGCTGTGGTGGTGCTATGATAAGGTCTAAAACCATGTTGGCAGCAAACTAGAAGGTGATCTTGGAGGAGATGATTAAGAAGCTGGTGATGAATACATCTCTCCATAATTTTTGCAATAGGTGAGAGAAGGGCTATTAGGTGGAAATTGGAAAGTTCAGTTAAGTTACCACCCTTGTGGAGGGGGATGATATCAGATACTTTCCAGATGTTTGGGATAGAGCATTCTGTAATAGTTCTGTTAATCTGAGTTACCACCCTTGTGGAGGGTGGTGATATGAGACACTTTCCAGATGTTTGGGATAGAGCATTCTGTAATGGTTCTGTTAATCTGAGTTACCACCCTTGTGGAGGGGGGTTGATATGAGACACTTTTCAGAAGTCTGGGATAGAGCATTATGTTATGGTTCTGTTCATTTGAGTTACCACCCTTGTGGAGGGGGATGATATGGGATACTTTCCAGATGTTTGGGATTGAGGATTCTGTAGTGGTTCTGTTAATTTGAGCTACCACCCTTGTGGAGGGGGATGATATGAGACACTTTCCAGATGTTTGGGATAGAGCATTCTGTAATGGTTCTGTTAATTTGAGTTACCACCCTTGTGGAGGGGGATGATATGAGACACTTTCCAGATATTTGGGATAGAGCATTCTGTTATGGTTCTGTTAACTTGAGTTACCACCCTTGTGGAGGGGATGATATGAGACACTTTCCAGATGTTTGGGATAGAGCATTCTGTTATGGTTCTTTTAATTTGAATTACCGCCCTTGTGGAGGGGGATAATATGAGACACTTTCCAGATGTTTGGGACAGAGCATTCTGTTATGGTTCTGTTAATCTGAGTTACCACCCTTGTGGTGGGGGGATGATATGAGACACTTTCCAGATGTTTGGGATAGAGCATTCTGTTATGGTTCTGTTAATTTGAGTTACCGCCCTTGTGGAGGGGGATGATATGAGACACTTTCCAGATGTTTGAGACAGAGCATTCTGTAATGGTTCTGTTAATTAAGATGGAAATGGGGAAGGCGAGTACTCCAGCTGCCAATTTTAGATATTCAGCAGGGAGGGGATCAGCTGAAGGGGTGCAAGGTTTGAGTTTCAGAAGTAGTGTGTGTGTGGGAGATGTAGGAATGGGTTGTAATAAGGTTAGTCAATTAGAAGACACAGGTGGGTTAGAGGTGGACACTGCTGGTAAAGAATTAGATAGAGCTTGGGCAGTTTCAGTGAAAAATTTGTTGAAAGTATCAGCAATTTGGGTGGAAGACTGTTGGGTCAAATTAGAGGGGTGGGGGTAGAAGTTTTAGAGTGTCCAGGATGAAGTAATGTATTTATTTCAGACCTGAATTTTTGTGGGTTTTGATATTGGGTTTGTTGGAGTTGTTGGGAATAGTTTTTTTTTTTTGTCAAGGAAAATGGCTTTTTAGTGGCCTTTCTAAGATGTCTAAAGTTTAAGCGATCAGTAGGATTGTTTGTATGTCTCCATTTGTCCCAGATTTTGTTTCTAAGTCGCATTTTTTGCCTGGTGTCTTTTGTGAGCCAGGGAGCTGTTTTGTTCTTAATTCTGATCACACGAGAAGGGGCATGATGCTCCAGAATTTGTAGAAATTTATTGTTAAAATAGGAAACAACTTCCTCACGTGGTAAGTGTTTTAGGGGAGTCCAATTGCATGCTCTAATCTCAGCTTGAAAGTTAGCTAGGTTTAGAGTTTTTGTATTTCTGCTGGTTCTGACATTTATTTGATTGGATATTGAAGTTTTTTGTTTTGTTATAAAGGTAAGAGAATGGTCACTGATATTGTTGGTAAGTATACCTGTTTTATAAGATTGGGGGTTACTGTTAACTAGTATCCAATCTAAAGTGGTTTGTTTATTGCTGGGTTTGTGAGTTCTTGTAGGGTAGGAGATGGTTTGATGAAAGCCATGAAGGTTTATTAGGGTAGCAGGATTATCAGCAGTGCAGCTATTCCAGTCAATATTGAGATCCCCAAGGAGTATGGTCTCTTGGGGGAAATTTGAGGAGAGCCAACAGAGGATATTTTCAACAGTATTAATATTATTACCTGGGGGGTGTAAGAGCAGATAATATAGATGGATTTATTGGCGTTAATTAAAAGCTTAGACATTAAGATTTCAGCATTGCTAGTTGAAGGATTTGTAAAATCGAGGGCAGAGAATTGCAGCTCAGATTTATATAACATTGCAAACCCACCTCCTTTTTTGTTTGGGTGGTCTAATCTAATTATATTGTAGCCTGGGGGGAGAATATCATTATCTTTAGTGGTTGGTTTGAGCCAGGTTTCAGTTAGACATAGGATATAGAAGGAGTGTAGGTCTAACAGGGCATGTAGGTGGCTAATTTTATTATTTAAACTTCGGATATTTAGGTGGGCTATAAGGAGTGAGTTTTTGCTAGGAGAGTGGGAATAGGAGGTGTCAGGATGGGGGGATTGGGAATAAGGGTTGCTAGTGTTTGGGCCTGGGTTCAGATGAATATCACCATGTAGAAGTAGGTACTGTTGTGGTGTAAGAGTCAGTTTCAGTAGTTTGTCAAGGATAGGGATTTTATTTTGGTTTGGGAATAGGTTCATAGGTTCATAGGTAGGTACTGGGCTATCTGCCCAAAGGCATATATTAGCCCAGCCACGTTGTGCGGTATTCACTGCCCCTTTGGTTAGTTCCCTAGGCCCTTGATCTAGCAGCTAGTACCCTTGGCCCCTATCTAGTAGAGCTGTTGGTATGATCCCTGGTGTGAACGTTCTGTTACACATCCACTCGTCAAGGTTACTCTTGAAGAGTGATAGTGAGGGGCTCTGTCTTATGTAGATTGGGACCTTGTTCCATAGCAAGGGAAGTCTTTGCAAAGGGAATCTATCCCTCCAGCATGTTCTATTCATTGTTGTGCTGAGGTTTATATCCCTAGAGTGTGTAGCTCGAGTAGATTTGGTTTTGCTAAGATGGAGCATGTTCAACAGTTCTGGGTTGGACATGGCTCTGTATGTTAGACAGAGATCGCCTCTGAAAAGGTGGTATGCAACAGAGAAAAGCCTTAGTTTTTTCAATCGTGCTGCATAGGGCAACTGTTTGAGGCCAGTAATTCTCTTAGTGAGGTACCTCTGTGGTCTCTCCAGCTGCTGGAGATGCCTAGCGAGGTACATTCCAATTGGTGCATTGTACTCAATAATGGGTCTGAAGAGGGAAGAGTAGAGGGGCACCACTACATCCTTAGATCTTGATGCTAACCCTTTCCTGATTAGATGGGTCACATAGAAGGATTTTCTAACCACCTTGGCAACATGGTTATCAAAGGAAAACTGACTCTCTACTTGGGTCCCTAGATCCCTTATTACTTCTTCAGATTTCAGGGGGTTACCTCCTATGTGGTAGTTCGCGGGTACTCTGTTTTTTCCAAAGAGGATTACTACGCATTTTTTAGCATTTAGCTTGAGACCATGGCTTTGACACCATGCATCAGTCTCATTAAGGCCCTTCTGGAGGATATTCATGTCAGCCGGAGACTCTAAACAGGAGGGGCCCCAGGACAGAGCCCTGAGGCACACCACTCGTTACCGGTCTGGATTTGGACATAGATCCTGCTACTCTTTCTTTGTGGGTTTCTGTCTGAGAGCCAGTTTGCAATCCATCTTGTGACGTAAGGGTTTATGCCCAGGTTGGTGAGTTTATCAATAATACCCAAATGGGGAATGGTGTCAAATGCTTTAGCAAGGTCAAGGTAAGCCGTGTGTACCTCCTTTCCCTTATCTATAGCCTGAGTAACTGTCTCAAAGAAGTCCACCAGGTTCAGGAGGCATGATCTGCCCTTGATGAAGCCGAACTGTGTGGGGTTAAGTGTTTGGAGGTTCCCAATCTCTCCATTTATATAATGATTCACTCCATTGCCTTACAGATCAGACTGGTCAGGCTTATTGGTCAGTAGCTCCCAGGGTCGGTTGTGGGCCCACCCTTGTGCAGTGGAACCACCGTTGCTGTGCATCATTCTATGGGCACATATCCTGTCGAGAGGCTGAGACTGAACAGGGTATTCAGATGTGGGGTTAATTCCTTTTGGAGCTCACGTATGACACAGCCCGGGACACCATCTGGTCCAATGGAGGCAGTGTTTTTAACTTTAGATAGAGTCTTATTAACCAACATATCAGTAATAATTGGAGTTACACAATCCCTTGGAATAGTAATAGGCCCTGTAGGTGGTGGGGGGAGATTTGCACTGAACCTATCAGCCAAGATGTTGGCAATGTCAGTGAGGTCAGTGTATTTTGTTCCATTTTGTACTAGCTCAGAACAGACCTGAGCATTGCCATTTAGGTTTTTGAAGTAACCATAGAATGCCTTATGGTTATCCTTGGAATCCTTGGCAACATTCTTTTCGAAATTGGCTTTAGTTGACTTGATGAGGGCCCTCAATTTCTTACTAATGCTGATCAGGGATGATTTTTCTACTTGCGATTTGGCCTTTTTTTGTACAAGTCTCCTCCTTTTATTGTATAGTTTGCTTAAGGCCGGGGTCCACCAGTCTGGTTTCTTCTTGCTGGAGGAAGGAGTCTTGGTTTTATTTGGGATAGCATGGTCCATGCAATCCTGAAGATGTATATAAAGTGCCTTGGTGTAGTATTCTGCATCCTGGATATCATTATCCTTCTGCAAGGGAATAGTGAAGCTTTACACTTCTGATGCAAGTAGTTTGAAGTTTGCTTCGGAAAAGTTTTTTTACGATGGTTTCGTTGACTGGAGGAGGTGGAGGGGTGATGATGTCCAGGGTTATCAGTTTGTGGTCTGATCTGACTAGAGAGGGAGTGATAACGGGTGTGGTACAATGGGCGCCCATATTTGTGATGACTAAATCCAATATGTTGTCCCCTCTAGTGGGAGAGCATACCAATTGTTCAAGGGCATTTGAATTTATAAATTCTATGAACTTTGGTAGTTCACCCAGTCTATACCAGGGTAGTTGAAATCACCCAAAATTATGGTGTTGGGTAGGACCTTTATATTTTCCAATGCCTCAAGGAATGCTGAGTGAGCATCTTGGGACATGGTGGGCGATCTATAACAGGCTGCGACTTGAAATGTGGTTTTGCCTGCTGATAGTTGTGCATGGATGATCTCTGGGGCATCATGCTGCACCACTAACCTGGAGATGTGGGTATCCTTGATGAATATGGATACACCTCCGCCCTTTGTACTGCGATCCAGTAACTGAGGCTGGAAGATATGATATGAATTGTAACCTGGTAGTGCTGGGGTGCTCTCTGGAGCCTTGAACCAGGTTTCCATCACTGCACAAACATCAATTTTCTCCATACTGAGGAGTGCATTGAGTGCATGCATTTTGAGGTTGAGACGTCTGGCGTAGAGTAGCATTACCCTTAGTTTTTGGTTACCTGTGCTGGTTACAGTGGTTGGTTTGTCCTTTGAGCCTTGCCTAAAAAGGCACTATGGGGACGGCAAGAGCCTTGGCCAGTATTCAAAAGCCTAGGGGTGACAGGTGCAAACCATCTCTGGTGAAACAGCGAGGCTTGTCTATCATGTCATCCCAGGCAGACAGACACTGGATCCCCTTAGAATGACACCAGAAGCTTAGACAATTGTTGAAATTGATCATTTTGTCTTTGTATTGTGGTATCATTCTAGGTGAAGGTAGTATGCTACTCAAGGTCAGGGTCATACCAGCTTGGGCTACATGATCAGAAAGCTCCTCAATGTCTCTTTTCATGTAGTCCAGGGAGGTACATCTTAGATCATTCACACCAACATGTTCAATGACAGCGTCATACTTGTATTTGTTCTGGAGTGACCTAAGTGCCTGTGTTATGTGGTGGATCCTAGCACCCGACAGGCAGCTGACAGTAACCTTCTCCTTGTTCAGCCTGGTGAGTGGAACATCTGTGTGCCTTACTATAGAATCTCCTATTACTAGCATGTTGGGTATGGTGTTTTGCCTTAGGGGCTGTCATGAGGCACACTGCTGAGGTGAATTATGTGTTTTCTGGTTTGTGTTTGGAGGTGCAGGTTGCTTGCTTGTCTGCTTTGGAGGGCACTGTTTCTTTTTCAGATTGGTATCTAGTGCCTCCGAATATGTTTTTGTGTATTTATGTGTATGTTTTGCTGGTGCTTGTTTTGTAGATCTATGTGTGACTGATGGTGTGATGCTTGGGTGTCTCTTCTCCTCTTGACTGTCTGTTACAGTCATGAGTTGAGAGCACTTAGCCTCCAGTCTGGCTGTGTATTTGCATCTCTCACAAGTCTTTGTGTCTAGAGGTAAGAGGAGAGGGTTGTTTGTATACATGAGGCAGTTGTGACACTGCCTCAGGATGCCCGATTCCACCAGATGAACTGGAGAGTACACCTGAAGCTAACCTCTGGACATGCTTGGAAAAGTGAGTTTCACTTGTCTTGCGGACAGTCAAGGGTCTTATACTGAATTATAATAGTGCTGTCTAGGAGATTTGGACAAGTGTTGATTTGGGTTATGCAAGTGCTGCAATAAGAGCAGTTGATCTGAAGCACTTGAGTTGATGCTTGCCCAGTTCTAAGTGAAAATTTGCAGCACAGACTTTGTGGAGCCAGGAATAGTATACCCCAGCTAACCGGCGCTGCCCGACACTGCTCTGTGTGCAAGACCACGCAAAAAGAGAGTTGCAGGGTTTTAAGAGAGAGAGAAATCAAGGAGTTTGGAATTGACCCAAAATGGCCAATAAAACTACAGTTTCTAGGCAGTTCCAGGCTTGATAGTTATTGCTGAAGCAACTACCAAGAGGAGAAAATGCTGAGAGAAGAAAGGAGCTACTGAATACTTGAAATGGGTTGTTCTATGAAACTGAGGTTTAAGGCAGACTGTTGAGGATGTAATGTTACAATGGGAAGTAGAATTTAAAAGGGAATGAGGGGTAGTTTGTTTTAAGAGGGGATAGAATTGTGTAAAGTGTGGGGATTCATAGGAAGTGAACTTGTAGGATAAAAGCAGAGTGCCAAGTGTTATAGATAAGCGGAGCAGGTTAGAGTGTATTTTAAAGTAGGAGATGGGCATAGTGAATGGAGTTAGGTAGGTGATACAGGGAGAGTAGGTATGTGCAAGTGTGAGTACAGGGAAACTGAAGTGAGAACAAGGGTCAGTAAGGGGTGGGTCTGTTTAGTAAGAAGTGACTATAGGGGTTAGGGGAGGGACTATTCTAAAGACAGGAAGAAGAAATTAAAGAGAAGTGGGAGTGGGATTGCTAAGTATATAATGAGGTTAATTAGTATATTGGTTAATGAAGGAAGGGTGTGTGTTTAGAGAAGTATAAGGTTAGATGCACTGGGGTGGTTGGGAAAAAGGGGGGTAGAGTAGGGGAGCAGAGTGAGCCCCTAGGGCGAACGGAGGGGTAGAACTGGATGGTAAGTACAGCAGAAAAAAATATCAGCTGTCTTTAGTGAATTGGCTTTAAAATGTTAGATTAGGGAAAATTGTTGGTTACAAACGTGTTTTCATGACTTAAAATTAGTAAAAAGATTATACGGGTGAATAGTTGATTTTAAACCATTTAACAAGGAGGTTAGGACAGTAGTTACCACTAAAAGGATTACGATTAATTAGGTTAGATACTTAAAAGCCAAAATATATGTTGATTGAACACTGCCATCTAGTGGACAGAAGGAAAAAGGCAACTGGGAGAGGTAATGTAGGTTTTAATTCCAAAGTCAGGAGGTACAGGAAAAAAGACTAGGTAGAGGTGGTGGATAGGGGTGTGCAATAATCAGCAATGATGTGTAGTAATATTCAGCAGTGTTGTGTGGTAATAATCTGCAATGAACGGTAATAATCAGCAGTGATGTGAGTTAATAATCAGCAATGATGTGTGGTAATAATCATCAGTGATGTGTGGTAATGATCAGCAGTGATTTGTGATAATAATAAGCAATGAGAGGTAATACTCAGCAGTGATGTATGGCAATGTTCAGCTATGATGTGTGGTAATAATCAGCAATGATGTGTGGCAATAGTCAGCAGTGAGAGGTAATAGTCAGCAATGAGAGGTAATACTAAACAGTGATTTGTGGTTATAATCAGCAATGGCATGTGATAATAATCAGCAATGATGTGTGGTAATAATCAGCAGTGATATGTGGTAATAACCAGCAATGACAGGTAATGCTTAGAAGTGACATGTGGTAATAATCATCAGTGATATGTGGTAATAAACAGCAGTGATGTGTGGTAAAACTCAGTAGTGATGTGTGGTAATAATCAGCAATGAGCAGTAATACTCAGCAGTGATGTGTGGTAAAAATCAGCAATGAGAGGTAATAATCATTAGTGATTTGTGGTAATAATCAGCAATGGCATGTGATAATAATCAGCAATGGTGTGTGGTATTAATCATCAGTGATGTGTGGTAATAATCAGCAGTGATATGTGGTAATAACCAGCAATGACAGGTAATGCTTAGAAGTGACATGTGGTAATAATTATCAGTGATATGTGGTAATAAACAGCAGTGATGTGTGGTAAAACTCAGTACTGATATGTGGAATGGGTTGTTCTATGAAACTGAGGTTTAAGGCAGACTGTTGAGGATGTAATGTTACAATGGGAAGTAGAATTTAAAAGGGAATGAGGGGTAGTTTGTTTTAAGAGGGGATAGAATTGTGTAAAGTGTGGGGATTCATAGGAAGTGAACTTGTAGGATAAAAGCAGTGATGTGTGGTAAAAATCAGCAATGAGAGGTAATAATCATTAGTGATTTGTGGTAATAATCAGCAATGGCATGTGATAATAATCAGCAATGGTGTGTGGTATTAATCATCAGTGATGTGTGGTAATAATCAGCAATGATATGTGGTAATAACCAGCAATGACAGGTAATGCTTAGAAGTGACATGTGGTAATAATCATCAGTGATATGTGGTAATAAACAGCAGTGATGTGTGGTAAAACTCAGTAGTGATGTGTGGTAATAATCGGCAATGAGCAGTAATACTCAGCAGTGATGTGTGGTAAAAATCAGCAATGAGAGTTAATAATCATTAGTGATGTGTGGAAAATAATCAGCAAAGATGTGTGGTAATAACCGGATCTATATTAGATCACCAAAAGCTTAAAAAAGCGAATGGTGATTAATCGACCCTATGTAAGCAAAAGCTTACAATTTTGAACTGTCGGAACAGCGATTTGTTTTCTAGGGAAAAAATTGCTGTTCCAACAAAAAAAAAATGAAATACTTTAAACATTACATTAAGTCGGGGGCTGCACCCTCACACCCCCTACTTAAATATACTAACTCCGAGATCGCACTACAGTGCCAGAAATGGCAAAGTAACGATGCAGCCAAGCAAATTCTTTCCCAGGGAAAGAATTCGCTTAAAAGCCACTTCGATTTTTTGCCATTTCAGCCTTTTGAGTTTGACCAAGATGCATTTGAAAGAATGCGTCTTTGGTCTTCTAATAGGGAATCTAATAGCCAACAGTGATGTGTGGTAATAGTCATCAATGAGCAGTAATACTTAGCAGTGATGTGTGGTAATGTTCAGCAATGACAGGTAATATTCAGCAGTGATGTGTGGTAATAATCAGCAATGAGAGGTAATAATCATCAGTGAAGTGTGGTAATAACCAGCAGTGATGTGTGGTAATACTCAGCAGTGATGTGTGGTAATAATCAGCAATGAGTAGTAATACTCAACAGTAATGTGTGGTAATAATCAGCAATGAGAGGTAATAATCTGCAGTGATGTGTGGTAACAATCAGCAATGATGTGTGATAATAATCAGCAATGATGTGTGATAATACTCAGCAGTAATGTGTGGTAATAATCCACAATGAGCTGTAATAATCAGCAGTGATGTTTGTTAATAATCAGCAATGATGTGTGTTAATAATCATCAGTGAAGTGTGGCAATAACCAGCATTGATGTGCGGTAATACTCAGCAGTGATGTGTGGTAATAGTCAACAATGAGCGGTAATAATCAGCAGTGATGTTTGTTAATAATTAGCAATGATGTGTGGTAATAATCAGCAGTGAAGTGTGGTAATAATCAGCAGTGATGTGTGGTAATAGTCAACAATGAGCGGTAATAATCAGCAGTGATGTTTGTTAATAATTAGCAATGATGTGTGGTAATAATCATCAGTGAAGTGTGGTAATAACCAGCATTGATGTGCGGTAATACTCAGCAGTGATGTGTGGTAATAGTCAACAATGAGCGGTAATAATCAGCAGTGATGTTTGTTAATAATTAGCAATGATGTGTGGTAATAATCATCAGTGAAGTGTGGTAATAACCAGCAGTGAAGTGTGGTAATACTCAGCAGTGATGTGCGGTAATACTCAGCAGTGATGTGTGGTAATACTCAGCAGTGATGTGCGGTAATAACCAGCAGTGATGTGTGGTAATACTCAGTAGTGTTGTGTGGTAATACTCAGCAGTGATGTGTGGTAATACTCAGCAGTGAAGTGTGGTAATAATCAGCAGTGATGTGTGGTAATACTCAGCAGTGATGTGCGGTAATACTCAGCAGTGATGTGTGGTAATACTCAGCAGTGATGTGCGGTAATACTCAGCAGTGATGTGTGGTAATACTCAGCAGTGATGTGCGGTAATACTCAGCAGTGATGTGTGGTAATACTCAGCAGTGATGTGTGGTAATAATCAACAATAATGTGCAGTAATAATGAGTTAATTGTGAAGCACATGATACATCAAGTGCTCCTTTTGCTGGGATGTTTTCATATCTTGTCTTTTGTGGTCACTTATGCCTCTAAAGTGTTCAAAACTAAGTATAAAGCTGGATAGTTAAACATTTCACATAACATACCACACAGCAGGTGATGCAGTTCTGTGTGCCTCTATTCTATCCAACCTAAAAAAAAAATATTGTTCCCTTTAGATAACTTTCCTTGATTCATTGTACATTTATTGCTGCATACAATAACGGCATGTGGACTGTGGAAGTCAAAATTGTTGATTCTAGTTGTGGTTTGCTAAATGGGGTGGAGTTACTACCAGGAATGGGTGTAGTCAGATCACTCAGGGGACATGGCTTGCTGGTCAGGAAATGGTACAATAGAAAGGTGGCAACCCTAACATAGAAAGCTGCATATAGGCAAGACTGGTATGCATAACGCTCTTCTCTTATTCTGTTCTCTTTATTCCACAGCCAATGCAGATATTACAGTGAATAAAGAGGCCCATGCTAAGCATCTAGAGAGACTGAGGGAAGTAAGAGGTATGTATACAGCACAATAAAAGTATTATTTTAGCTTGTGAATTTATTTCTTTTCTATACAGTTGGAGTATAGCCTAACTTTAAAAGCAAGTATGCATACTTTAGTCTGTAGCACAAGCCTACTGTAAGTGTCAAGTCTAAGACTATAGTCAGATGTTGTGGGTTTAAATACCACAAGTAACAAATATAAAATAGTAAAATCCTTTGAAAATATTACATAAATTAATTTGTACACAAGTGGCATGAATGCCCTGCTGTTAACTTAATCTGTATAATTAGACCAAGCATATCTGCAATATATCGTAACACGAGAATAACTGAACGAACTATGTTATACCAACTACAAGCGAAGAGCCACATTGCTGGAAAGACAAATCCTTTATTAAACACTGATATTTCGGTTAAAATAACAGATGAATTAATCCACAAGTAAGCGCTTTCGTTTAACATATATTAAACTTCATCAGACAAAATATCTATCATGACTTCACTTCCTTTTATACTACAGGTTCATTCATTAAGGAAAATTAACACCATGTAACTCTTCATAATTACAGTTCAGCATGCCCCTAACCCAGCATATATACAAAAAAATCTATGTTAATGACCAATGTTAAAGTGCACTTAATTCTTCACATAAAACAAATAGAAATGATATTAATGAAAAAAATAAATATACCATTACAAAAATGATAAACATGATAAAATATGTCAGCAAAAAAGTATATGTATATTAATATGTATGTATTCACCCATAAAAGTGTTTAAAAATTTTAAAAACTAGCATAATGTATTAAAGTTTTGATTATCTCATTATACAACACTAAATGATCACATTTAAGAATATATAAATACATACACGTGTATATATGTTTTATATATATATATATATATATATATATATATATATATATATATATATACATGTGCATATTATAAACAACTCAATAATCAATGTGTTGAACTTAAATAAAACACTTCCATGATCCATCAGTATCAAAATGAACTTATATGCTTGCTTAAAATGTTAAAATATTGAACTGAATATAATGTTAAAAATGTGTGTATATATACTTTTAATATAAATATGTATATATAAATAAATTAATAAAGAAATACATACACACACATATATATATATATATATATATATATATATATATATATATATATATATATATATATATATATATACACACACACACACTGGCTATATTATATTGTATTATGGTTGCAGATGCTCTATATTCATATATAAGAAAATTATATTGTAATTTAAAAATGTATACTATATTCCATTCTACTATTTTATTCCTATTTAATGCTTTTAATTTCAAAACAGGGCACATACCTCTCAACTGTACAGATTTTTGCAGAATGTCCAGATTTTTGCCAAATGTTTTTGGTCCAGTTTTCATAAAATTGTGGTTTTCTGTCAAATTAATGGCAAATTATTAATGACTGAAGTTAGAAAATAAATACAGACATTTGTGTTTCAGACGTCATACCATTCAGAAAATTCACAATAGTGCAAAACCTGTTACTCTATCAACTTTCTAAGTTTGTAAGAGCAATATTTAAAAATTGTCCCTATTTTTGTGCCTTTGCCCCACTTTTTTGTATGGCTTTGTCCAGATTTCTTGCTCTAAGAAGTTGAGAGGTAGGGGTAATTGAACTACACTCATTAATCCCAGGCCACTTATCAGCTTGTGTTCTAATTTGCCATTGCAATTCCTTGTGTTCTAAATATAGGCCCCAAGGTCTTTTTATCTTTGATTTCTACATGATCTATTGCTGTAAAAGAAAACTGATGATTATTATATTCACTGATATGTTTTGCTAATGCATTGTTACATTTGTTACATTGTAACATTGTTACATTTGTTTTTAACTAGATTAACAACTCAGTCATAACAGCAGTCTGACAAAGCCTATGGGTGAAAGCGCTTACTTTAATAAACTGCCATTACTTTTTACGCCATTGGTTTGGTGTCTCGTATATCTATTGGATTTTCGTTTATGTTACGAGTGGAAGTGCCATTAGGTTCCCACATTTGTTTTTATGACTGAGTTGTTATTTACTATTTTTTCTTTTGTGGGATCCGTGCTCCGTTTGCTGTGTGTGGCTTGGTTGGTTTGTGTTACTCGTTACTTTTTAACTAGATTGTTTAATGAAATCTTGAAAAGTGAGAGGATGCCTGAAGAATGGAGGAAAAGTGTTTTGGTACCGATTTTTAAAAATAAGGGTGCAGAGCTGTAGTAACTACAGAGGGATTAAACTGATCAGTCACAGCATGAAGTTATGGGAAAGAGTAGTGGAAGCTAGGTTAAGAAGGGAGGTGATGATTAGTGATCAGCAGTATGGTTTCATGCCAGGAAAGAGCACTACAGATGCGATCTTTGCTCTGAGAGTGTTGGAGAAGTACAGAGAAGGTCAGAAGGAGTTGCATTGTGTTTTTGTGGATTTAGAGAAAGCATATGACAGGGTGCCTAGAGAGGAGTTGTGGTATTGTATGTGGAAGTCGGGAGTGTCAGAGAAGTATGTAAGAGTAGTACAGGATATGTACGAGGGTAGTGTGACAGCAGTGAGGTCTGCCATGGGAGTGATGGGTGCGTTTAAGGTGGAGGTGGGATTACATCAAGGTTCAGCTCTGAGCCCTTTCTTATTTGCATTGGTGATGGACAGGTTAACAGACGAGATCAGACAGGAGGCCCCGTGAACTATGATGTTTGCAGATGACATTGTGATCTGTAGTGAGAGTAGGGAACAGGTGGAGGAGACCCTGGAGAGGTGGAGATATGCTCTAGAGAGAAGATGAATGAAGGTCAGCAGGACTAAGACAGAATATATGTGTGTGAATGAGAGGTAGGATAGAGGAATGGTGAGGATGCAGGGAGTAGAGGTGGGGAAGGTGGATGAGTTTAAGTACTTGGGATCAACAGTTCAGAGTAATGGTGAGTGTGGAAGAGAGGTGGAGAAGAGAGTACAGGCAGGATGGAGTGGGTGGAGAAGAGTGTCAGGAGTGATTTGTGACAGACGAGTACCAGTAAGAGTGAAAGGGAAGGTCTACAAGAGGATAGTGAGACCAGCTATGTTATTTGGGTTGGAGACAGTGGCACTGACAAAAAGGCAGGAGTCAGAGCTGGATGTGGCAGAGTTAAAGATGTTAAGATTTGCAGTGGGTATGACGAGGGTGGACAGGATTAGAAATAAGTATATTAGAGGCTCAGACTAGGTTGGAAGGTTTGGAGACTAAGCCAGAGAGGCAAGATTACATTGGTTTGGACATGTGCTGAGGAGGGATGCAGAGTATATTGGGAAAAAGATGCTAAGGATGAAGCTGCCAGGTAATGGGAAAAGAGGAAGGCCTAAGATAAGGTTTATGGATGTGGTGAGAGAGGACATGCAGGTGGTTGGTGTGACAGAGCAAGATGCAGAGGACAGGAAGAAATGGAAACAGATAATCTGCTGTGGTGACCCCTAATGGGAGCAGCTGAAAGAAGAAGAAGATTATTACATTTGTTTTTCTTTATAGCATATTCCGCTCATATATTCTTTGGGCTAGATGTCTCTCTGTTTTCCCTATGTAAAAAATAGGGCAGGAATTGCAAGTGGTTAGGTATACCACTGCCTTAGATTTACAATTATATTTTCTTTTTCCTAAGTTGAAAAAATTCTCCTATTTTGATTTTATAACACCAGTGGCAAGCTCCACATCTATCCATACCTCTGTTTTTGTTAATAGCTGAGTGCTTGCCTGTTCCCAAGATCTCTTTGAAACTTTTACCTTTTCTATAAACTATTTTAGGTAATTCTCCAATCTGTTTTGTACAATGCAGGTCATCCATTAATATAGCCCAGTTGTTTGATTTCTCTAAGTATATGATGTTCTTGGGAAAAAGTAAGCACCAAAGCTTTTGAAAATTCCTTATTTTTATCTTTATTGATAATTTCATTTATTATTATATCATTTTGGCTATCATTTTTAATGCTAAGCGTATTACTAACATCATATGTTTTGTTTTGCTTATATAAAATAGGTTTAAAATGTCCACTTAATCTTTTACTCGTAACTTCATGTATTAAGGAGTCAACTAATGCTGCTGGATAATTTCTATTAAGGAATATTTCACGTAAAAAATTGCACTCCAGCTCAAATTGTTCAAATTTGGTCACCATCCGGGCAGCTCTTACTAATTTTCCCTTAATTACAGATCTTTTCTGGTGTTCTGGATGGGAACTATTATAGGACAAAAAACTACTAGAGTAAGACTCCTTTCTATGAATAATTGCAACGTAAGCTTTATTTTCCATGTCATTCATAAGATGTATATCTAAATAATTAATACTATTATTATCAACATTCCATGTAAATTTAAAAAAAAATGTTATTTTATTAATATATGCTAAATATTCATTCAAACTATCCAATGTGCCAGTCCAAATGATACTGATGTTATCCTGAAACCGATGGTAAGACTTAATGGAAGTATTATATTTACTATTAGAAACATAATTTTTCTCCCAGAACACCATAACTAAATTTGCATAAGCACCCCCACACGATGACCACATAGCAATGCCCTTTTTCTGCAAAAAATATTTTTTATTGAATGTTATGAAGTTATCACTTAAGACTATTTCTAACAATTCCATTATAAGATTTATTAGTTCATGATTAACATGATGGTATATTAATAACTCATTTACCCACTCCAGTCCTAAAGATTGCGGGATGACTGTATATAAATCACAGACATCTATCGTTACTAAAATGTCATTGTTATTAAATTCCACTTCATTCTTGTGGTCTAAAAAAGTCCAGGAATCTTTACAAATACGTATTTCCTTCCCAGTAATCTTTTTTAATTCATAATCAACATATTTGGCACAAGCTGAAGTGATGGAATCTCTTCCATCAACCAAAGGGTGCATGGGGGGGGGGGTTGTCTATACTTTTGTGTATTTTGGGGGTCCGAAAAAACACTGGAATTCTGGGAGTTGTAATATTAAGATAATTAAACAATTCTATGTTAATATGTTCTTAAAGAAAAAGGTCATTAATTTGTTCATACACTTTTCTATAAGCTGTATTCAGCTTGTTTACAGATATTTGCGTATAAGTATCAGTGTCGAGAACAGCATTTAACTTGTAATTATAAATATCTTGACTCATAATAACAGCCCCACCACCTTTATCTGGTTTCATGATTCTAACTTTTTCTTTAACTAATGCTTTTAAAATTCTTTGTTCATCATTATTTAATTTTGATGAAAAGTTTGTCTCCTTTTTAAATTTATCTAAGCACTTCAATTGGTGCTCACACATCTTCTCATATACTAATAGTTTCGGATGTAGTGGTGGGTTAAAAATGCTGCTAATATTGAATTTACTAGTCCCATTATATATGCTGTCATGATACATTAAACTAAAGTTAATTTTCCTTAAAAATATTTTCATATCAATCATTGTAGTAGTGAAATCAAAAGGCCTCAATGGAACAAAAGTATAGCCTTTAGCTAAAACATTTGCTACTTGTTGATCAACTTCAATTTCTGAAAAATTAAAAACTTTAAAATCACCTCCTGAATCCACAATAACATGTTCATTATGTGCATATAATATATTACTACATTGTCGAACTTCATTTATAACATATGCTTCTTTTACACAATGATAATCATCATGTTTTAAGTCCTCCATTGTTTGTCTTTGGGCCTGGCCCCTTGAAACCCCGCTCTTTGTCGGTAGGGTAGGAATTTTTATTCTTCAACCTTTCCGACTTTCTCACTTCGGGAAACTCTTGATCATATAATGGATCGATTTGTTGATCAAATTCTCTTAGTTGAATGCCCTGCTGTTAACTTAATCTGTATAATTAGACCAAGCATATGTGCAATATATGCACATTGCAAGGATTACTTTGAGCAATCCTTGATTATAGTTTGTAGTTGTTAAGAAGTATACTTAAATGTAAAAGTTCAGATGCAATATTTTATTATTGTGATAATGCATTATATGTCTCATATGATGGTACTAATTTTATCTCTTTTTTTCTCTCACCCCAATGTTTATCTCTTTTTTTCTTTAACTTTTTCATGTCATCCATCTCTGACAAATCACAAAATGCTTCACAGCATAGGGAGGCCAACCCCAGTGACTCAGCCCGTCCCCGCTCCACTGCCTCCAGCATCAATGCCCAGCACATCTGGGACCCAACCTGGCAGTGCCACCTCTGCTGCCCCTACATTATCTGTGCCCTCAGGTAGCACTACCCTGGCAACTTGTGCTGTGGTACCTTTGGGAGTACTGCCTGAGATGGGCATTTTATCACCCACCAGGAAATGTCAGGGCTGGATGCCTAGGGTCATGCTCAGTACCACTGGGCCGTACCTATACTGAATGGACATGCTGCTCTCCCTTATGGTCCATAGGAGAAGACATCAAGCACTTCAACAACCAGTGGAGTAAAAGGATGGTGATGACTGTAGGTGAGGACTAGATTCTCACTTTTCCCATGTTTTATGGGCATGGGCATCTGTTGTCCCCTCCCTATCAACAATCATGGTATTCCACAAACTGTCATGTCCCTCATCATTCCTGTGTCTTGTCTTGTTTGTCCTGTTTGCTTGTATCTGCTTCTTCACCTACCCTACTTACTTTACTCAGAAATACCTAGGTCCCTTATCCAATATTCCTCTCTTACTGAAGAAAAAATAAAAAATGGGCACCAGTCCCACAAAAAAAAAAATATATATATATATTATATATATATATATCATCCCATACATAGCTCTCCACTTCACACAGGTGACTTCTTGACACACTTGATTCAGTCTAATTAGCTATACAACATGATTGTATTGTAGTAATCCCTGTTTGTTGAGGTAACAGTCTAAATTCAGCCAATATTTGATACATATTCATTTTAAATAAATATTGATAAATATTTGATACACATTCATTTTAAATAAATATTGATAAATATTTGATACATATTAATTTTACACTGTTGAAGTGGATAGCTATGGTTCTTTCTTACTTCCTTCCTGCATATGTTTATATATTGCTTTCCCTTTGTTCTTTGCCTGCTTGCCCCCAATTTTACCAGTTTCCTATCTACCCCATTTTAACATCTTTAATCTGGTCAAAAATAGAATCACACACAGCACACATAAGTAAAAAAAGGCAACGGAGCCCTTCACTTTGTGTCCTCTGTGTTTGCATTGAGTTTGACATTGTGCACAAATGCCAAGTAATGGTGAATGGCTCTTCAATTGTGCGGTTACCTCCATGCAATGCCACTTAAGCATGCTGTGCTAAGGTAACACATAGGGATTGTAGAGTAAAGAATTATTTAATTGCATCATAAATACCTATTTAAAACTATTACATACTCTTGGATTTGAACCCTGTATCATCTGGTCTCTAAAAGATATTGAGAAAGAATTGGTACTATAGCACAACATATTTATGTTCAATGGCATATGCTATAAGCAGTTGTCAAGGGTTGCCATGGGCACAAGTTGTGCCAACACATATGCAAACCTTGGTTATGGTTAATTGGGAATGTGAAAATCTGTTAGATAATCCCCAAATAGCCTTTTATAGGGGTTTCGTAGATGATCATTTTATTTTTTGGAAAGGTGATGGTGAACAGCTTAAATCCGTGTATGCATACCTAAATACTACTTGTGACTTTTTAAAGTTTACGATAAACTGTTCTGAGATGAGTTTAGACTTCCTGGACGTTACAATATACAGAGAAAATGACCAATGGTCTATGAAATTACATAGGAAACAATGCTACAGATCATATTTTCTACACAGAAACAGTATGAATAACCCTAAGATTTTTCCTAACATAATCAGAGGTCAGGCAATGAGAACATCTCGCCTATGTTGTCAAGAAGAAGTGTATAGAAATGAGTAAACTAAGCTAAGAACAGGTTTCTTTAATAGGGGGGTATAATGAACATGAAATTGATAAGGTGTACCACAATGTACACAAAGAAAGGAAAGGTAAAGATAAGCCCTACTACTCTGATAGAGCAGGTAGTGACAGGGTAGGTATCAGGAATAGTGTATTATCATATGTTCCGATGGTTTTACCATATAAAAGAGATGTGAAAAGGTTTGAAACCATCATACGACAAAATTGGCATATGTTGGTAGTAGATGAGGATATTACCAACATAGTGGGTGGACAACCACATTTTGCATTTAGAAATAAGAAAAATCTGAAACAGCAGCTTTGCTATCCAAGGATACCTACTCTGATGGATAGCACAGTGAATGGTACCCATAGATGTGGAAAATGCACACAGTACATTTATATAGATGAATCAAGGTTTTTTAAACACCCTGAAACAGGGCGTCTATGGGAGCTAAGGAATTCTGCTGATTGCAATACTAAGAATGTAGTGTATGTAGCTCACTGCACAACATGTTTCCATTTCTATGTTGGCAAAACTAACCATCACCTTAGGGAACGGATCAGGGATCACCTTTACTGCACTAGAAAAGGGCAACTGTATAGTGCTTTGGCTAAGCATACATTGGATAAGGGGGATGACCATATATTTTTATTTCAGGTTTTACACATTCAGAATGTCAGCAATAGGATGGGGGACATAGTCAATACTACTGAAAATATGGGAGTAAAATGGATTTTGCATTTAGGAGCACATAGAGGTTTGGGGTTGAATGATAGTGTTCCATTGAAGCCAGTGCTAAAATCTAGAAGGTTAAAATAAAAAATAATAATACTATTTTAATAAGAGAAAACTACATAAACACATGCAGGGCTTTGGGTCAGTATGACAATATTTCTTGAGCTGCTTCTAGATATCATTAAAGACAAGCATTTGTTGAGATGTATGTATTAAAGCATATGTATTTACTAGGTGGACAACATGTGCATTTATTAGGCAGAATATAAGTTGTTGAGTGTGCACTGCTTATACTTTTATATATATTTTTATGCTTATACCCACGCACACAAGTGGCTACAAAATGGGGAACATATGTATTTATTCATTGACATTTTATGTATTTTATTTATATTTATCCACATGTTCTTGTCTTTACATTTTATGCATGTGGTTTTTAAACAGTTTTTCTGACTTCAGCAATTAACTAAGGGCAAAACGTAACCATAGTAATTAATTGATTGCTGAGTGCTAAATTAACTTTGAGAGGTAGGATTGGTTGTTTTAGTAATGAATTAAAGTATTTAAGTGCTGTTGCTGTTTGAATGAACTGTCTGATGAAGCAATGGTTACCATTGCGAAAGTGCTCACTATTTTGTATTAAAAAAGAAGATTTTACTTTGTCGTGTTTCAGCTTCTTTATTCCAGCTACCTTCCTACTGGGCACCTGTGTTTCAACATCATACAGAGTACAGTGACAGGGCTTTCAGTCTATCCATGTACATCATGGCATGGTTTGGAAGCCCTGTATTTTTTTGTTGATAAACCCCTGTAGTCTCTCCAACTGTTGCAGGTGTCTGGTGAGATACATGCAAAAGGGAGCATTGTACTCTGTTAATGTTCTACTGAGGGTCGAGCACAGTGGTGTTATAACATCCTCAGACTTGGATGCGATGCCCTTACTTATGAGGTGCACAATGTAGAAGGCTTTCCTTACTACTGTGGAAACTTGTTGGTCAAAGTTCAGATTGTTATCTACCTGTATTCCCAGGTCTCGCAACACTGAGTTGGAGATTAGGGAGGGTGTTGTCACACTGTAATTAGCGGGGAGGTCCACTTTGCCAAAGACAATAATAACGGCACCTTCTTGCATTTAGTTGTAGACCGTGACTTTGGCACCAATCCTTTATCTGTGTTAGCCCCTCCTGTAGTATAACATCATTGGTGGACTCAATGATTGCACCCAATTTGCAAGCATCAGTAAACCTGGTAAGCCAAAGGCCATCTACTGCAGCCTGGACTTCCAAAAAAATGATTCCAAACAGTAAAGACCCCAGCACAGATCCCTGTGGCAGGCCACTGGTAATAGCTACTGGTATAGGTTGAGTCACCAACTTTGACACTATGTGTTCTGTCAGTGAGCCAATTGGCTATCCATCTACTGACATATGGGTTAATCCCCAGTTTTTTTTTTATGTCTCCAAATATTTTGGGTTTCTAATACCATGATGGGAATGGACCTCATTCATAAGTCAAAGTACGATTAAAGTTCATGAAATTAGTATTGTTTCAATCTTTGAGGTCAGCCAGAAATGCTATTCACAGCACCCGCAATATGCCCTGTAATGACTCCTTCTGGAATTCGTATGGAGTTACATGTATTGGTAACATATCTAAAATATGATTGTAGATTCTGTTTTATAAGACCCATTGTTCATACTACTACTACTGGAACTGTCTGGGTATCTTTCCTCCACATTGCTCTTGTTTCTGCTTGAACATCCTGATATTTTATGACTTTGTGTCTCTCTGTACACAAGACAATGTAGTCACTGGGTGCAGTGATTTCAATGATCAATGCGACTTTTGCCTTCTTTTCATGGACCACTATATCTGGTTTTCTCACATCTATCTTTTGAACGGTTGGTAATGGGTGATGCCATGTGATGTAACCTTCATCATTTTCTATGATGCTGTGTTGCTCTTGTTTCCAGTGTTTTTCAGCTACTTCACTGTTATAATGTTTGCACAATCCTTAGTGCAATAGCCTTGCTACATCATTATCCATTTCAGTATACAGTCCTTCTGCCATTAATATATCACAACCAGCAAAAAGGTGTGAGACTGTTTTCAAACCGCACTGACCAAAGCTAAGAATACAGCTTCCATGGGACCAGAAAATATACTGGGTTATGCCCTACATGATTTACAAAAAGAATTGGCACCACACCTGAGTACCCTATTCAACTACAGCCTCAGTTCTGGCTTTGTTCCCACTGAATGGTGCACAGCTACAGTCATCCCATTCCACAAAGGGGGTGCGACTACTGACCCTGGGAACTACCGCCCCATCAGCTTGATGAGCCTGATCTGTAAGGCTATGGAACATATTATTATGGATCTTATAAATAAGGGTATAGGTAACCTTCAAACCCTGGACCCTACACAGTTTGGGTTTGTGAAAGGCAGATCGTGTCTGTTCAACCTGATAGACTTCTTCAAAGCTGTCACCAGAGCAATAGATGAAGGCAAAGCTATCCACACAGCCTACCTCAATCTAGCCAAAGCCTTTGACACCATCCCACACTCTGGAATCATTGATAGGCTCATATATCTGGGCATTAATGCTTACATCACTAGACGGGTTGCCAACTGGTTCACTGACAGGACCCACATGGTGAAAGTAGCTGACTCCAAACCTGACTACTGGGCAGTTACAAGTGGAGTACTACAAGGTTTGGTTCTGGGTCCTCTCTTGTTTGGTATCTACTTCTCTGAAGTTCAAGCCAACACCAAGGGACTCTGGTTAACCGAATTCACAGATGACTGAAAACTGGAAGCTATTATTGATTCTCAAACTGATGTGGACATCCTACAAAAAGGCCTAATGGAGACTAATGACTGGTGCCAAAACCATGGCCTTAGGCTTAACACCAAAAAATGCATCGTCATTCCCTTCAGGAAAAACGCACTGCCCACAAACTACCACATCGAAGGGAACCCACTTAACTCTGAAGGTGTTATAGGGGATCTAGGGACACAGGTAGATAGTAACCTCTCCCTCAACAACCACTTCACCACTGTAGTTAGGAGGTCCTTCTATGTGGCACATCTCATCACAAAAGGTTTCTCATCCAGGAAAAAAGAAGTCATTATCTCTCTCTACTCATCCCTCATCAGACCCATTATAGAGTACAACGGTCCATTTAGCATGTACCTCACTAGACACCTCCAACAACTGGAGAGGCCACAGAAGTTCCTCACTAAGAGGATCTTAGGACTCAAACATGTGCCTTATGCAGATAGACTTAAAAAACTTAAACTTTACTCTGTCTCATATCACCTACTTAGAGGCAATCTCTGCTTGACATACAGAGCCATGTCTGACCCAGTTTTGCTAGACATGCTTCATCTGAAAAAATTCCAATCCCTCCATGCTACTCACACCAAAGACCTCAACCTTATCACCACATTAAACAGAACCTGCTGGAGGGATCGGTTCCTAACCCAAAGACTTCCAATACTCTGGAATAAACTCCCCATTCATGTCAAGCAGAGTAATTCACTGGCCCTCTTCAAGAGAAATCTTGATGAGTGGATGGGAAATAAGAAATTCACCCCGGGGATCACTTCAATTGCATTGCTAGATAGGGGCACAAGAAACTAACATCTGGTAAGCCAGATGACTGGGAACACTATTGGGCTAGGCTTGCATTGGCTCCAGGGCCATTAGCCTAGTACTTACCTATGAGCCTATGAACCTAAACCTACATTTGTCTGTTTCTCCCACATGTTCAATGGATTTTGTAAACCAATGTGCGTGTGTCCCACTGTCTTGGGCTGCCAATATCAACCTTTTATGTTTTGGTTTGAATTCGCCTTTCCTTAACCATTCCTGCATTCAATCCTTATCAACATGAGATTGTTCCAAGAGTTTTCTATACTTGCAAATATATTTATGCATTTTCCACATTTCTTGCCTTCTCATCTGATCCTTCATCTTATATTCTTTGTTTTGTTTTTTGGCACATTCAGTTGCTGCCTGACTTTTATCTACTTCTGGTTTGATTTCCATTCCCACTTGATGCCGATATGCTTCTGCTCGACTAAGAGGGGAAGTATTTGTAGAATTATTCTCCTCATGTTTGAAAACATTTATCATATTGGGTCTTGTGAGGTCAGCAGATATGTATGCGGTCTCTCAATTGCAGATCTATACATGTAATCAATTTCAAGTAGGCTCATACCTCCTTCAGAATGGGGAAGATAGTCTTGGTATACCCTGATTTTTATAACTCATTTGACGAGGATGAAGTGCCTTCTTGTTTTCCTGTCTAATCTATCCATCACCTTTTGGGGCCAATTACTCCAAAACTATAAGTTAGGACAGGAAGAGGAAATTGGTTTATAGCTTGGATTTTGTTCCTAGATGTCAACACTGTTTTCAGGATTAATTTAAGTCTTCCAAAGTATTCCTAAGCTTTATTCACATTTGTTCATCCCCAACTGGAAGAGTTTCTGAATGATACTTGAGTGGGGGGTTGTGTCTTAACTTCATTCAGGTCTTTGTTGACTTTCTCAAAGAAGTCTATTAGTTTTAATAAGCATGATCTACCCTTATCAAAGCCAAGTTGGTTTTAGTGCACAGTTTGAAGGTCACCTATGTCCTTGTTGATAATGTTCATGATGATTCTTTTCATGGCCTTGCAGATGAGACTGGTTAGACTTGTGAGTCTATAGTTCCCAGGGTCATTTGATGCCCCCACCCACCTTTGTGCAAGGGGATTACAGTTGCTGTTTTCCTTTCTGCTGGAAGAAAGGTAGTCCTCAGGCTATTTTTAAAGAGGAAGCTAAATGGGTCTGCTAGGTCCTGTGTTAGGTTGCGTAGTAAGCAACCTGAGATGTTATCTGGTATCACTGAGACTGTGTTTTTAGCCCTGGAGAGCACAGATATGACCTGCTCTCTAGAGATAATTTGCAGAGAACTGTTGTCAGGTATGTTTTGAGAGTATGGCCTGTGGGTTGGGGGGGGTGAAGTTTGCACCAAATCTGTTAGCTAGCAGGTTGGCATTTTCCTCTAGTACAGTTTCATGTTTAGACTCCTAGCATTAAGCAGCAGACCCCTGAGTTTGTCTACAATGATTTTTCTTTTTATGTTGGAATGTTTGTTGCTTTGACATTCTGCCTATAAAAAGCACTATGGTGGAGGCAAGCACCTTTGCCAGTATCCAATAGCCTACACGACACAGGTGTAGACCATCTCTGGCAAAGCAGCATGGCCTGTCAACCATGTCATTCCAGGCTGAGAGATAACGAATCTCCCTGGATTGACACCAGAAGCTAAGCTGATTGTTTATGTTGATCATTTCTTGTTTATATTGTGGCAACATCCTGGCTGATGGTACATTCTACATGTACGTTCACTGTGCAGTCTGTACTGTATTCTGTTGATATGTGATTACTGTTTATGTTACAACTGTCTTCACTGACATGCCCTCATTTGCTGTACATTACCATGTTTCTCCTGTCCTCTTTCCCTATGTTCATTTCTACAAGTCATCTGTTTTACACACACTTCCCATGACAGTTTATTTAGAATGCAATCTATGTACCTTACTGATCATTTACACAACCTTTTGTTCAGTTTGCCTGTAACAGGTTTACACACTACTCTGCATTGTGTACACTGTCGTGTAGTGTGTTGGAAATATATACAGTGCTTTATTAATAACTCTGGTAATCACTGTGGCATTTCACGCAGACATGCTGACCTAGTTTGCCCATAGGTGCACAGGTTTACACACTATTCTGCATTGTGTACACTGTCATGTAGTGTGTTGGAAATATATACATTGTTTTATTAATAACTCTGGTAATCACTGTGGCGTTTCACACAGACATGCTGACCTAGTTTGCCCATAGGTACGCAGGTTTACACACTACTCTGCATTGTGTACACTGTCATGTAGTGTGTTGGAAATGTATACATTGTTTTATTAATAACTCTGGTTATCACTGTGGTGTTTCACACAGACATGCTGACCTAGTTTGCCCATAGGTGCACAGGTTTATACACTACTCTGCATTGTGTACACTGTCATGTAGTGTGTTGGAAATATATACATTGTTTTATTAATAACTCTGGTAATCACTGTGGCGTTTCACGCAGACATGCTGACCTAGTTTGCCCATAGGTACACATGTTTACACACTACTCTGCATTATGTACACTGTCATGTAGTGTGTTGGAAATATATACATTGCTTTATTAATAACGCTGGTAATCACTGTGGTGTTTCACACAGACATGCTGACCTAGTTTGCCTATAGGTACCCAGGTTTACACACTATTCTGCATTGTGTACACTGTCATGTAGTGTGTTGGAAATATATACATTGTTTTATTAATAACTCTGGTAATCACTGTGGTGTTTCACGCAGACATGCTGACCTAGTTTGCCCATAGGTACACAGGTTTACACACTATTCTGCATTGTGTACACTGTCATGTAGTGTGTTGGAAATATATACATTGTTTTATTAATAACTCTGGTAATCACTGTGGTGTTTCACGCAGACATGCTGACCTAGTTTGCCCATAGGTACCCAGGTTTACACACTACTCTGCATTGTGTAAACTGTCATGTAGTGTGTTGGAAATATATACATTGCTTTATTAATAACTCTGGTAATCACTGTGGCGTATCACGCAGACATGCTGACCTAGTTTGCCCATAGGTACACAGGTTTACACACTACTCTGCATTGTGTACACTGTCATGAAGTGTGTTGGAAATATATACATTGTTTTATTAATAACTCTGGTTATCACTGTGGCATTTCACACAGACATGCTGACCTAGTTTGCCCATAGGTACACAGGTTTACACACTACTCTGCATTGTGTACACTGTCATGAAGTGTGTTGGAAATATATACATTGTTTTATTAATAACTCTGGTTATCACTGTGGCGTTTCACACAGACATGCTGACCTAGTTTGCCCATAGGTACACAGGTTTACACACTACTCTGCATTGTGTACACTGTCATGTAGTGTGTTGGAAATATATACATTGTTTTATTAATAACTCTGGTAATCACTGTGGTGTTTCACGCAGACATGCTGACCTAGTTTGCCCATAGGTACACAGGTTTACACACTACTCTGCATGGTGTACACTGTCATGTAGTGTGTTGGAAATATATACATTGTTTTATTAATAACTCTGGTAATTACTGTGGTGTTTCACGCAGACATGCTGACCTAGTTTGCCCATAGGTACACAGGTTTACACACTACTCTGCATTGTGTACACTGTCATGTAGTGTGTTGGAAATATATACATTGTTTTATTAATAACTCTGGTAATCACTGTGGTGTTTCACGCAGACATGCTGACCTAGTTTGCCCATAGGTACACAGGTTTACACACTACTCTGCATTGTGTACACTGTCATGTAGTGTGTTGGAAATATATACATTGTTTTATTAATAACTCTGGTAATCACTGTGGCGTTTCACGCAGACATGCTGACCTAGTTTGCCCATAGGTACCCAGGTTTACACACTACTCTGCATGGTGTACACTGTCATGTAGTGTGTTGGAAATATATACATTGTTTTATTAATAACTCTGGTAATCACTGTGGTGTTTCACGCAGACATGCTGACCTAGTTTGCCCATAGGTACACAGGTTTACACACTACTCTGCATTGTGTACACTGTCATGTAGTGTGTTGGAAATATATACATTGTTTTATTAATAACTCTGGTAATCACTGTGGTGTTTCACGCAGACATGCTGACCCGTTTGCCCATAGGTGCACAGGTTTACACACTACTCTGCATTGTGTACACTGTCGTGTAGTGTGTTGGAAATATATACATTGTTTTATTAATAACTCTGGTAATCACTGTGGTGTTTCACGCAGACATGCTGACCCGTTTGCCCATAGGTACACAGGTTTACACACTACTCTGCATTGTGTACACTGTCATGTAGTGTGTTGGAAATATATACATTGTTTTATTAATAACTCTGGTAATCACTGTGGTGTTTCACGCAGACATGCTGACCCGTTTTCCCATAGGTACCAGGTTTACACACTACTCTGCATTGTGTACACTGTCATGTAGTGTGTTGGAAATATATACATTGTTTTATTAATAACCCTGGTAATCACTGTGGTGTTTCACGCAGACATGCTGACCCGTTTGCCCATAGGTACCCAGGTTTACACACTACTCTGCATGGTGTACACTGTCATGTAGTGTGTTGGATATATATACATTGCTTTATTAATAACTCTGGTAATCACTGTGGTGTATCACGCAGACATGCTGACCCGTTTGCCCATAGGTACACAGGTTTACACACTACTCTGCATTGTGTACACTGTCATGTAGTGTGTTGGAAATATATACATTGTTTTATTAATAACTCTGGTAATCACTGTGGTGCATCACGCAGACATGCTGACCCGTTTGCCCATAGGTACACAGGTTTACACACTACTCTGCATGGTGTACACTGTCATGTAGTGTGTTGGAAATATATACATTGTTTTATTAATAACTCTGGTAATCACTGTGGCGTTTCACGCAGACATGCTGACCTAGTTTGCCCATAGGTACGCAGGTTTACACACTACTCTGCATTGTGTACACTGTCATGTAGTGTGTTGGAAATGTATACATTGTTTTATTAATAACTCTGGTTATCACTGTGGCGTTTCACACAGACATGCTGACCTAGTTTGCCCATAGGTGCACAGGTTTATACACTACTCTGCATTGTGTACACTGTCATGTAGTGTGTTGGAAATATATACATTGTTTTATTAATAACTCTGGTAATCACTGTGGCGTTTCACGCAGACATGCTGACCTAGTTTGCCCATAGGTACACATGTTTACACACTACTCTGCATTATGTACACTGTCATGTAGTGTGTTGGAAATATATACATTGCTTTATTAATAACGCTGGTAATCACTGTGGTGTTTCACACAGACATGCTGACCTAGTTTGCCTATAGGTACCCAGGTTTACACACTATTCTGCATTGTGTACACTGTCATGTAGTGTGTTGGAAATATATACAATGTTTTATTAATAACTCTGGTAATCACTGTGGTGTTTCACGCAGACATGCTGACCTAGTTTGCCCATAGGTACACAGGTTTACACACTATTCTGCATTGTGTACACTGTCATGTAGTGTGTTGGAAATATATACATTGTTTTATTAATAACTCTGGTAATCACTGTGGTGTTTCACGCAGACATGCTGACGTAGTTTGCCCATAGGTACCCAGGTTTACACACTACTCTGCATTGTGTAAACTATCATGTAGTGTGTTGGAAATATATACATTGCTTTATTAATAACTCTGGTAATCACTGTGGTGTATCACGCAGACATGCTGACCTAGTTTGCCCATAGGTACACAGGTTTACACACTACTCTGCATTGTGTACACTGTCATCAAGTGTGTTGGAAATATATACATTGTTTTATTAATAACTCTGGTTATCACTGTGGCATTTCACACAGACATGCTGACCTAGTTTGCCCATAGGTACACAGGTTTACACACTACTCTGCATTGTGTACACTGTCATGAAGTGTGTTGGAAATATATACATTGTTTTATTAATAACTCTGGTTATCACTGTGGCGTTTCACACAGACATGCTGACCTAGTTTGCCCATAGGTACACAGGTTTACACACTACTCTGCATTGTGTACACTGTCATGTAGTGTGTTGGAAATATATACATTGTTTTATTAATAACTCTGGTAATCACTGTGGTGTTTCACGCAGACATGCTGACCTAGTTTGCCCATAGGTACACAGGTTTACACACTACTCTGCATGGTGTACACTGTCATGTAGTGTGTTGGAAATATATACATTGTTTTATTAATAACTCTGGTAATCACTGTGGTGTTTCACGCAGACATGCTGACCTAGTTTGCCCATAGGTACACAGGTTTACACACTACTCTGCATTGTGTACACTGTCATGTAGTGTGTTGGAAATATATACATTGTTTTATTAATAACTCTGGTAATCACTGTGGTGTTTCACGCAGACATGCTGACCTAGTTTGCCCATAGGTACACAGGTTTACACACTACTCTGCATTGTGTACACTGTCATGTAGTGTGTTGGAAATATATACATTGTTTTATTAATAACTCTGGTAATCACTGTGGCGTTTCACGCAGACATGCTGACCTAGTTTGCCCATAGGTACCCAGGTTTACACACTACTCTGCATGGTGTACACTGTCATGTAGTGTGTTGGAAATATATACATTGTTTTATTAATAACTCTGGTAATCACTGTGGTGTTTCACGCAGACATGCTGACCCGTTTGCCCATAGGTACACAGGTTTACACACTACTCTGCATTGTGTACACTGTCATGTAGTGTGTTGGAAATATATACATTGTTTTATTAATAACTCTGGTAATCACTGTGGTGTTTCACGCAGACATGCTGACCCGTTTGCCCATAGGTGCACAGGTTTACACACTACTCTGCATTGTGTACACTGTCGTGTAGTGTGTTGGAAATATATACATTGTTTTATTAATAACTCTGGTAATCACTGTGGTGTTTCACGCAGACATGCTGACCCGTTTGCCCATAGGTACACAGGTTTACACACTACTCTGCATTGTG
This sequence comes from Protopterus annectens, assembly GCF_019279795.1. NCBI lineage: Eukaryota > Metazoa > Chordata > Ceratodontiformes > Protopteridae > Protopterus > Protopterus annectens. The sequence goes on along the minus strand of NC_056729.1, from coordinate 1,824,060,459 downwards.
TACACTGTCATGTAGTGTGTTGGAAATATATACATTGTTTTATTAATAACTCTGGTAATCACTGTGGTGTTTCACGCATACATGCTGACCCGTTTTCCCATAGGTACCCAGGTTTACACACTACTCTGCATTGTGTACACTGTCATGTAGTGTGTTGGAAATATATACATTGTTTTATTAATAACCCTGGTAATCACTGTGGTGTTTCACGCAGACATGCTGACCCGTTTGCCCATAGGTACCCAGGTTTACACACTACTCTGCATGGTGTACACTGTCATGTAGTGTGTTGGATATATATACATTGCTTTATTAATAACTCTGGTAATCACTGTGGTGTATCACGCAGACATGCTGACCCGTTTGCCCATAGGTACAGGTTTACACACTACTCTGCATTGTGTACACTGTCATGTAGTGTGTTGGAAATATATACATTGTTTTATTAATAACTCTGGTAATCACTGTGGTGTATCACGCAGACATGCTGACCCGTTTGCCCATAGGTACACAGGTTTACACACTACTCTGCATGGTGTACACTGTCATGTAGTGTGTTGGAAATATATACATTGTTTTATTAATAACTCTGGTAATCACTGTGGCGTTTCACGCAGACATGCTGACCTAGTTTGCCCATAGGTACACATGTTTACACACTACTCTGCATTATGTACACTGTCATGTAGTGTGTTGGAAATATATACATTGCTTTATTAATAACTCTGGTAATCACTGTGGTGTATCACGCAGACATGCTGACCCGTTTGCCCATAGGTACCCAGGTTTACACACTACTCTGCATTGTGTACACTGTCATGTAGTGTGTTGGAAATATATACATTGCTTTATTAATAACTCTGGTAATCACTGTGGTGTTTCACGCAGACATGCTGACCTAGTTTGCCCATAGGTACACATGTTTACACACTACTCTGCATTGTGTACACTGTCATGTAGTGTGTTGGAAATATATACATTGTTTTATTAATAACTCTGGTAATCACTGTGGCGTATCACGCAGACATGCTGACCTAGTTTGCCCATAGGTACCCAGGTTTACACACTACTCTGCATTGTGTAAACTGTCATGTAGTGTGTTGGAAATATATACATTGTTTTATTAATAACTCTGGTAATCACTGTGGCGTTTCACACAGACATGCTGACCTAGTTTGCCCATAGGTACGCAGGTTTACACACTACTCTGCATTGTGTACACTGTCATGTAGTGTGTTGGAAATATATACATTGTTTTATTAATAACTCTGGTTATCACTGTGGCGTTTCACACAGACATGCTGACCTAGTTTGCACATAGGTGCACAGGTTTATACACTACTCTGCATTGTGTACACTGTCATGTAGTGTGTTGGAAATATATACATTGTTTTATTAATAACTTTGGTAATCACTGTGGCGTTTCACGCAGACATGCTGACCTTCTTTGCCCATAGGTACACATGTTTACACACTACTCTGCATTATGTACACTGTCATGTAGTGTGTTGGAAATATATACATTGCTTTATTAATAACGCTGGTAATCACTGTGGTGTTTCACACAGACATGCTGACCTAGTTTGCCTATAGGTACCCAGGTTTACACACTATTCTGCATTGTGTGCACTGTCATGTAGTGTGTTGGAAATATATACATTGTTTTATTAATAACTCTGGTAATCACTGTGGTGTTTCACGCAGACATGCTGACCTAGTTTGCCCATAGGTACACAGGTTTACACACTATTCTGCATTGTGTACACTGTCATGTAGTGTGTTGGAAATATATACATTGTTTTATTAATAACTCTGGTAATCACTGTGGTGTTTCACGCAGACATGCTGACCTAGTTTGCCCATAGGTACACAGGTTTACACACTACTCTGCATTGTGTACACTGCCATGTAGTGTGTTGGAAATATATACATTGTTTTATTAATAACTCTGGTTATCACTGTGGCATTTCACGCAAACATGCTGACCTAGTTTTCCCATAGGTACCCAGGTTTACACACTACTCTGCATTGTGTACACTGTCATGTAGTGTGTTGGAAATATATACATTGCTTTATTAATAACTCTGGTAATCACTGTGGTGTTTTACGCAGACATGCTGACCTAGTTTGCCCATAGGTACCCAGGTTTACACACTACTCTGCATTGTGTAAACTGTCATGTAGTGTGTTGGAAATATATACATTGCTTTATTAATAACTCTGGTAATCACTGTGGCGTATCACGCAGACATGCTGACCTAGTTTGCCCATAGGTACACAGGTTTACACACTACTCTGCATTGTGTACTCTGTCATGAAGTGTGTTGGAAATATATACATTATTTTATTAATAACTCTGGTTATCACTGTGGCATTTCACACAGACATGCTGACCTTGTTTGCCCATAGGTACACAGGTTTACACACTACTCTGCATTCTGTACACTGTCATGAAGTGTGTTGGAAATATATACATTGTTTTATTAATAACTCTGGTTATCACTGTGGCGTTTCACACAGACATGCTGACCTAGTTTGCCCATAGGTACACAGGTTTACACACTACTCTGCATTGTGTACACTGTCATGTAGTGTGTTGGAAATATATACATTGTTTTATTAATAACTCTGGTAATCACTGTGGTGTTTCACGCAGACATGCTGACCTAGTTTGCCCATAGGTACACAGGTTTACACACTACTCTGCATGGTGTACACTGTCATGTAGTGTGTTGGAAATATATACATTGTTTTATTAATAACTCTGGTAATCACTGTCGTGTTTCACGCAGACATGCTGACCTAGTTTGCCCATAGGTACACAGGTTTACACACTACTCTGCATTGTGTACACTGTCATGTAGTGTGTTGGAAATATATACATTGTTTTATTAATAACTCTGGTAATCACTGTGGTGTTTCACGCAGACATGCTGACCTAGTTTGCCCATAGGTACACAGGTTTACACACTACTCTGCATTGTGTACACTGTCATGTAGTGTGTTGGAAATATATACATTGTTTTATTAATAACTCTGGTAATCACTGTGGTGTTTCACGCAGACATGCTGACCCGTTTGCCCATAGGTACACAGGTTTACACACTACTCTGCATTGTGTACACTGTCATGTAGTGTGTTGGAAATATATACATTGTTTTATTAATAACTCTGGTAATCACTGTGGTGTTTCACGCAGACATGCTGACCCGTTTGCCCATAGGTACCCAGGTTTACACACTACTCTGCATTGTGTACACTGTCATGTAGTGTGTTGGAAATATATACATTGTTTTATTAATAACCCTGGTAATCACTGTGGTGTTTCACGCAGACATGCTGACCCGTTTGCCCATAGGTACCCAGGTTTACACACTACTCTGCATGGTGTACACTGTCATGTAGTGTGTTGGATATATATACATTGCTTTATTAATAACTCTGGTAATCACTGTGGTGTATCACGCAGACATGCTGACCCGTTTGCCCATAGGTACACAGGTTTACACACTACTCTGCATTGTGTACACTGTCATGTAGTGTGTTGGAAATATATACATTGTTTTATTAATAACTCTGGTAATCACTGTGGTGTATCACGCAGACATGCTGACCCGTTTGCCCATAGGTACACAGGTTTACACACTACTCTGCATGGTGTACACTGTCATGTAGTGTGTTGGAAATATATACATTGTTTTATTAATAACTCTGGTAATCACTGTGGTGTTTCACGCAGACGTGCTGACCTAGTTTGCCCATAGGTACACATGTTTACACACTACTCTGCATTATGTACACTGTCATGTAGTGTGTTGGAAATATATACATTGCTTTATTAATAACTCTGGTAATCACTGTGGTGTATCACGCAGACATGCTGACCCGTTTGCCCATAGGTACCCAGGTTTACACACTACTCTGCATTGTGTACACTGTCATGTAGTGTGTTGGAAATATATACATTGCTTTATTAATAACTCTGGTAATCACTGTGGTGTTTCACGCAGACATGCTGACCTAGTTTGCCCATAGGTACACATGTTTACACACTACTCTGCATTGTGTATACTGTCATGTAGTGTGTTGGAAATATATACATTGTTTTATTAATAACTCTGGTAATCACTGTGGCGTATCACGCAGACATGCTGACCTAGTTTGCCCATAGGTACACAGGTTTACACACTACTCTGCATTGTGTACACTGTCATGTAGTGTGTTGGAAATATATACATTGTTTTATTAATAACTCTGGTAATCACTGTGGCATATCACGCAGACATGCTGACCCGTTTGCCCATAGGTACACAGGTTTACACACTACTCTGCATGGTGTACACTGTCATGTAGTGTGTTGGAAATATATACATTGTTTTATTAATAACTCTGGTAATCACTGTGGCATATCACGCAGACATGCTGACCCGTTTGCCCATAGGTACACAGGTTTACACACTACTCTGCATGGTGTACACTGTCATGTAGTGTGTTGGAAATATATACATTGTTTTATTAATAACTCTGGTAATCACTGTGGCATTTCACGCAGACATGCTGACCCGTTTGCCCATAGGTACACAGGTTTACACACTACTCTGCATTATGTACACTGTCATGTAGTGTGTTGGAAATATATACATTGTTTTATTAATAACTCTGGTAATCACTGTGGTGTTTCACGCAGACATGCTGACCCGTTTGCCCATAGGTACACAGGTTTACACACTACTCTGCATGGTGTACACTGTCATGTAGTGTGTTGTAAATATATACATTGCTTTATTAATAACCCTGGTAATCACTGTGGTGTTTCACGCAGACATGCTGACCCGTTTACCCATAGGTGCACAGGTTTACACACTACTCTGCATGGTGTACACTGTCATGTAGTGTGTTGTAAATATATACATTGTTTTATTAATAACCCTGGTAATCACTGTGGCGTTTCGCGCAGACATGCTGACCCGTTTGCCCATAGGTACCCAGGTTTACACACTACTCTGCATTGTGTACACTGTCATGTAGTGTGTTGTAAATATATACATTGTTTTATTAATAACCCTGGTAATCACTGTGGCATTTCGCGCAGACATGCTGACCCGTTTGCCCATAGGTACCCAGGTTTACACACTACTCTGCATTGTGTACACTGTCATGTAGTGTGTTGTAAATATATACATTGTTTTATTAATAACCCTGGTAATCACTGTGGCGTTTCACACAGACATGCTGACCCGTTTACCCATAGGTGCACAGGTTTACACACTACTCTGCATGGTGTACACTGTCATGTAGTGTGTTGTAAATATATACATTGTTTTATTAATAACCCTGGTAATCACTGTGGCGTTTTGCGCAGACATGCTGACCCGTTTGCCCATAGGTACCCAGGTTTACACACTACTCTGCATTGTGTACACTGTCATGTAGTGTGTTGTAAATATATACATTGCTTTATTAATAACTCTGGTAATCACTGTGGTGTTTCACGCAGACATGCTGACCCGTTTGCCCATAGGTACACAGGTTTACACACTACTCTGCATGGTGTACACTGTCATGTAGTGTGTTGGATATATATACATTGTTTTATTAATAACTCTGGTAATCACTGTGGCGTTTCGTGCAGACATGCTGACCCGTTTGCCCATAGGTACCCAGGTTTACACACTACTCTGCATTGTGTACACTGTCATGTAGTGTGTTGTAAATATATACATTGTTTTATTAATAACCCTGGTAATCACTGTGGCGTTTCACGCAGACATGCTGACCCGTTTGCCCATAGGTACCCAGGTTTACACACTACTCTGCATTGTGTACACTGTCATGTAGTGTGTTGGAAATATATACATTGTTTTATTAATAACCCTGGTAATCACTGTGGCGTTTCACGCAGACATGCTGACCCGTTTGCCCATAGGTACCCAGGTTTACACACTACTCTGCATTGTGTACACTGTCATGTAGTGTGTTGGAAATATATACATTGTTTTATTAATAACCCTGGTAATCACTGTGGCGTTTCGCGCAGACATGCTGACCCGTTTGCCCATAGGTACCCAGGTTTACACACTACTCTGCATTGTGTACACTGTCATGTAGTGTGTTGGAAATATATACATTGCTTTATTAATAACTCTGGTAATCACTGTGGTGTTTCACGCAGATATGCTGACCCGTTTGCCCATAGGTACCCAGGTTTACACACTACTCTGCATTGTGTACACTGTCATGTAGTGTGTTGGAAATATATACATTGTTTTATTAATAACTCTGGTTATCACTGTGGCATTTCACGCAGACATGCTGACCCGTTTGCCTATAGGTACCCAGGTTTACACACTACTCTGCATTGTGTACACTGTCATGTAGTGTGTTGTAAATATATACATTGCTTTATTAATAACTCTGGTAATCACTGTGGTGTTTCACGCAGACATGCTGACCCGTTTGCCCATAGGTACCCAGGTTTACACACTACTGTGCATTGTGTACACTGTCATGTAGTGTGTTGGAAATATATACATTGTTTTATTAATAACCCTGGTAATCACTGTGGCGTTTCGCGCAGACATGCTGACCTAGTTTGCCCATAGGTACACAGGTTTACACACTACTCTGCATTGTGTACACTGTCATGTAGTGTGTTGGATATATATACATTGTTTTATTAATAACTCTGGTAATCACTGTGGCGTTTCGCGCAGACATGCTGACCCGTTTGCCCATAGGTACCCAGGTTTATGGTACTGCTGCGGTCTGTGCTGCTTTACATGATTTCCTGGCTGGCATCACTATTGCTAGCCATGAAACCACGTTTGTTTACATTTAAACTTGGTGCACAGCATGAATATGTAATTACCACTGCTGCTCACCGCACAAACATGTAAACTCCATCTAGACTTAGCGGTAAGCCTACACAGAGTTTTTGAATCTCCAGGAGAATTTATCAGCATATTTATTGGATTAAGACAAAACAAATTAAGAATGCATTAGCCAAACATGCTAGGAAATGCCAGGTTTTCAATAAATTCCTGTTTTTTGTTGTGTCACAAAGTCACAAAAAATGTAAGGGGGAGGTTGGGACAACTATTTGCTGAATCAGGAATTATACTGGTAACTTTTATCGGGGATGGACATACCACTCAGTATTAATGATTTAATTTATATTACTAGTATTTTAAAAAAATAAACAGAACACTTTGAGATAATTCTTTATTTTTGTTGGTGGCACTCAAGTCATGTAAGTTTTACATGCTACATTGAAACACTTATTTTAAATTTCATGCTTCATTCTGAAGACGTCTACAATATATGATGATGAAAGAGCTTAACTGTCTTATCTTTGTATTCATTTCTGTTGTATTACCTTTGTGTTATTTCCAAGAAGTGCTAAAGCATTTATGGCATTGTTCCAGTAACTGAAATTGGAAATTGTATACATCAATTCTCTTGAAGAAGCCAATCCTGAGTGTTAACATTCTTTGTTTTTTCTCTTACACAATCAGTGGTTGCACCTTGCCAGAGTCAAACACCTGTCTATCTTAGTTTATAGTCTATAGAACTGAGTATGAACAGCTGATGCCACAGAAGACTGTCATAAAGCACACACATGAAGGGAATACATCAGCAGTATGCTGAATGGTTATGGCTCCCCTAATACGTGGTTTGAGGGAGCAAGATCCTTAGCTATGTCAATGGTCATATATGTGTGAGCCAACCATATCACCATCTGTTGAGTAAACTAGTCCTGTCTGTCAGTATTGTCCTACATATATTCAGTATTTAGAAATTATCAGTTTATAACCCCTAACTATCTAGATACACACTTTATAGCACTGTATATTAACTGATAATACCAAAAAAAAAACCTCATAAGTGGAGGTGTCAGAAAGCACATGCTTGAAAGAATGACTTGAGTGCTGTGTTTGAATCCATCTAGATCTCCTAAAAGGAGTCTAGAGGTATCAGCATCCTGCAGTCCTATGTTATTCTAGACTACATTATTGACATCATATCTGTTGATTCATCCATTTCTATTTTTTAATTATCTCTTATACAACTTTAGTAGCTAGATGTTGTTGGATATGAACATATAACTACCTAAGTCAACATGCTTTAGAGCCATGTACTAAATGCTCATGCCACAGGCTAAGTCACAGCTGAGGTAGCAGAAAGCACACACTTGAAGTGATGACTTCAGCAGTGTGGTTAAATCTGTATGGTTTACTTCAAATCCTGTAGCCATGTAGGTGTTATCCCTGTGTTGAATTATCCACATCACATATGTTGATTGAACCATCCCTATCTGTCTGTCTATCTATCTATCTATCTATCTATCTATCTATCTATCTATCTATCTATCTATCTGTCTGTCTATCTATCTGTCTATCTATCTGTCTGTCTGTCTATCTATCTATCTATCTATCTATCTATCTATCTATCTATCTATCTATCTATCTATCTATCTATCCATCAATCTATCTATCCATCTATCCATCTATCTATCTATCTATCTATCTATCTATCTATCTATCTATCTATCTATCTATCTATCTATCTATCTGTCTGTCTGTCTATCTATCTATCTATCTATCTATCTATCTATCTATCTATCTGTCATTCTGATGTTAAACAACCATGTTAGGTATTACTAGAATTGAACACCTGCCTGTCTAAATCCACATTCTTTAGAACCACGTATTATCCGCTCACCGCATAGGAAAAATATTAATATGTATCAGAGTATAAAGGATTAGTCCAGATAAAATCCCTTTAGTTAGCAAATCTAGGATACTCTGTCTGCTCTGATACACTACCTGTGGGAGGAATAAAGACACCTTGTTGAAGTTTCCAGTAGTTTATTCAGTTAAGCAGGTACATGGATGAGGGTTCTTGTTCTAATGCATTACATTCAACAGGTCAGTTATTTAAAGGCAGACAATGGTGGGAGGGTCCATGGGAGCTGAATGAAGGAAAATCTGTGAGATGGAAAAACAAGAAGCTAGTCCCAAAGTTTTGAGGTTAGTCCCTTATTTGAATATACCTGAAATACCTGTGAGGGTTTACCAGCTGAGCAGCCTGTGGAACCTCATTCTTAGTTAAAAAGGTTTTATTTTTATTTTATTTTTAACTATTAACAAACAAAGCATGACAACACACTATGAGCTACAACTACAGATCTATATTTAAGAAAACACCTTCACCTGAGCTTCATCAGGTCTGTCTAATAGAGTGGTTTCCACTTTGATAACTGAAAATGTCTGCTTTTATGAGGCTATCACCAGAATTTATTAGTCTGTTTTGTAGCAGATGTAAAATGAGAGGCTGTGTCTGCATCAGTGGGGCTCATATTTCTTGGAGCCAAGTAGGAAAGCTTTATTACAGAACTTTTTCTAGTCTATCACATGTAATGTGAGAAGCCATGCCCACTTTTATGTGGCTCACGATCTTTGACATATAATATGAAAGACTAATATTCTCTTGTACAACAGAAAAGGTTTACAGTGAATGTTTAAAGAGGCTCATATACATGATTAATGTGACCAGTCTCCATGCTTCCTCCTCTTGATAAAAAAGACCTTTTTATATGGAGGGGAGGTAGTCACTTAAACCTGCACTAGGCGATTCCCATTTTTGAAGAGTGCATGCTTCCAGAGAACTAGCATACAGTGGAAAACAAGTCACAGTGTTCATATGTTTACCGAGCTCATTGATGTGCATAAGTAGGAAGGAAAAGTAAAAACTGAGTAAAGTTTAAGGCCTCAGAATGTTTTAAGTGGGCTTACTATGCCCATGGTATAAAAATCCACCAAGTGTTGACCTGCAGAGTGTACAAATACTTTTAGTAAACATAAGAATCTCAGATCTTCTTTGAACACAGGCAGATTGTGCCTGTGGTGTACAGAATATGTGAGCACAGGCACATTGTGCCAATGGTGTACAGAATATGTGAGCACAGGCACATTGTGCCAATGGTGTACAGAATATGTGAGCACGGGCACATTGTGCCGATGGTGTACAGAATATGGCAGTATGCAGTGCTGCCCTGGAACAACAATTATCATTGTACTGCAGATTATAGAAATAGTGTTAAATGCAGGCCCAGTGGCTAAAGTATCTATACCTTGTTGCTGTGGGGTAGCTGCAGTGAGAGGTGGGATGCCCTAGGTCCCAGGGCATGGTTTTATGGTACTTTAGTCTGGGGTCTTCACTCTCAAGCTTATTCCTGAGTCTATGAGTTACCAAGGGCTCTTCTGTTCAGATTCTTCCTCTCTCCAGGTTGCAGGTGGTGAAGTCAGGGCTCTTCTGTTCAGATTTTTCCACTCTTCAAGTTCCAGGTGGTAAAGTTAGTGCAAAAGAGGTTACATAGGTCTGTGCTTGGCTAGACAAAGGGCTAGAAACTGGGAGAGATCAGATGGAAGGACAGTTAACCAACCTCCTGAGAGAGGGGGTGGTGCTGTGGGTCCAGAGTGAGGTTAGATGATGTGAGAGGCTGATGTAATCACTATAGGCATGGGCTATAAATCAAACTGGGAGGCTAGAGTTTGGTCACCTTTCCTCAATCTCACCTAAAGCTACAGTACATTATACGTCTTTTAACAGCAGAGCCTTCACGTCCACACATATTATATACCTGAGATTATAGTTCATGATTGGTACAATGTTATAAGGGATTTGAGATTCCCTTCTTACAGAGGGTAATATAAATGTCTATGTGTGGATATATACTAGGGGCAATTGTTGGGGTTGTAAGTGGGGTATGTGAGGTTGGTCAGAAGAGTTAATTTTATTATTGTAAGATAGTGATACGCTGTAAGTGCTAATAGTGGTAGAAGAAGGGGGTATGAACTACTAGGAGTGGGATGGTATTGTGCCAAAAATGGGACTGCATGTAAGTGGCTTGGCATGGCATGGAATGAAAAGGAGGGGGTGGGTTTATGGTTTGATGACAAAAGTACTGTGGGATTAAACAATTAGAGAAGTGCATAGTGGGTATTTTTGTTTGATGTTTTTAAGTAACTGTAGTGGGGTGGGTGGGAATTGAGGGTAGGGCTAGAGAGTGGTTTGATTCTCAGTGAATCAAGGGTAAACAGAATGAGGCAGTCCCAAAAAGTGGCTTCAGCACAGCAAGAATAATCAATAACCTAGTCTACTTACTAAGATAGAAAGTCTGCATCAGTATTTTTGCCAATGGAACCATATTGCCAATGGTCTATAGAGTCGGTATTATGGAAGTTAGGTTCACTAATTTTGCCAGTTATGAATTATAATAAATGGGTCACAGGTATGAACAGCTAGGAATGGTGGAGTTAACTTTAGGCCTTCTAGCAGCATGTTCTTCAACAGGTTACTAAGCACTGTAATGAGATTTTACAACATATTATTAATATCACATTTGAGGAAAATTATCTCAACATACAATTATGGCACTTTTGAACAGTCTAGAGGTTGGGTTTTCCAACTGCTTGTAGATTGCTGAGAATATCCATGAGAAACTATTGTGTCTTGCATTTGTTAATTTGTTTAGAAACTGCAGGCACTGTTCTAAAGGAATACAAAGATAGAATAGAACAGTTTAGGTTAAGGAAGTGGAAAGTGATCAATAAAGCAATTAGAGATTAGACAGTAGAACAGAAAAATTATAAAACATTAATAGAAAGAGATGGTAGTCTTATCCACAGAGAGGTTATTGCTTTCTGGTCAAATAGTAAATCCACAATTCAACACTATCGTGTTAACCAAAGGATGCCAAGGGAATAACCCGACTAGGCAATCTCAAATGACAAAAGTTGAACATTTCTTTACATAACATTTGCAGCATTCTAGCTATATTACATATATATATATATATATATATATATATATATATATATATATATATAAACTAGTGATCATTTAGAAGTAAATCTGAAAAATGAATATATACATCTGTACATTGCCAAAAAACATATTTGGCTGACAGTTTATAGCCGCCTGTTAATAACACAGAATGAAAAATACCAGTTAACAATCCACCTCTTACTACAACAGCCTACAAAGTGTCTCGTAGATAATTAGTAAACCACCCACTAAGGCTGCTAAATAGGAGTGGGTGAGAGCACAATCTATGAACTGTGAACAAGTGAACTTACAGTCTGTATTTCAGTGGACACTAAAAGAAAAATATAATCGTGATTCACTTCATCAAACAAGTCACATGACACAAACCTAACCGTTAGTGCTCGGCTTCAACCAAACTCATGTCTTACGCATAAATGAGGTTAAAAACAATTGATAATTTCCCACACAGAGGCATTCAGAGGCTCAATAGGGAAACATTTACACATATATTGGGTAGATCGCATGCTGTTTGTAGTAAGGCATGCTTGAAGTAGTGAGGGATGGATATGATTACAGGCGTTTGCTCATGTACTAATCACAAACTAATTAAACATTACCGATTGCTTTAAACAAAAACCATATAGCTTACTTGGTGTGCACACTGCTGGAAAAGTAACTGTACGTAAACTGAAGAGGGAATTTCAAAGATGATTCACACCTGGTGTTTGCACATAGTGTAATGGATTCCCAGAGTTTGATTCTTACTTATTTCTGCAATATGGATAGCTGTAATGTCAATAAATGGGGGAAATTAGAAGAAGCCAAGAACTGAGATAGGAGGGAAAATTGTGGAACAGGATACAGCTTCAAGTATCTGGGAAGGGTAGTTGAGGAGAAGGAAGTCTGAATGAAGAGGTCAAAGGTAGAATCAGAAGGACTGCAAACAACTGGCACAGAGTGTCAGGGGTAGTATATGACAGAAGAATGTAAGCTGTATAAAACAGTGGTGCAGCCTGTACTACTGTATGGTACAGAAACCTGGGCAGTGAAGGCAGAGGTGTTGAGGAAGCTACAGGTGATGGAGAGGAAGTGCCTGAGATGGGTGGTAGGAGGCACACTGTGGGACAGACAAAAAATAATGAACAGCAGACAAAGTAGCCTCGATCGCCATCAAGGTGAAGGCAAACAGAATCTGATGGGTTAATCATAAGTGCAGGAAAGCAGAAGATGATCTGGTAAGGAAGATTTGGGAGAAACAGGAAGAAGGTAAGAGGAGACAAGGATATTCAGCCAAGACAGGGATGGACTGTATGGAAGAAGAGCTGTGACAGTCAGGCATGACTGTGGAATAAGGTAAGAAAGTGGCTGTGAAATGGGAGATGTGTGTCCGTTAACACAAGACCCCAGCCCAATGTAGGAAAGGGAAAAAGGGGATTCACGATGCTGATGATGTAGTTTGGAGTTTGAATCTCTCAATGTATTTCTAAACAAGTGACTTAACCAAACAACATTCCTAGGTTATTTGTGTAAAGAGATATTTGTGCACAATGGACTTATTTTTAGACAAATAACTAACTAAATAAATAAATAAGAAATGCAGAATATCATGCTGATGTCCCTTCCCTGTTGAACGGTTTGGTAACTGGTTCTTCTGTTTTGTCTGAGTCTCTGTTTCAGTTTGATGAAAACTACCCCTTCACTCACTGTAGCCCTATCATTATGATTCTGGTTACTGTTTCTTTTGTGCAGAAGTGAGAGGTGTGGTTCACAGTGCAGGGCTAAACCAAAGATGCCTTGTCTTTTCATAGGGTCATAGGTAGATACTAGGCTATTGGTCCTAGAGCCTGTATAAGCCTAGCCAAAAAGGTACCATGGCTTTCGCCACCCAAGAAAATTATTTTCCTCTGCCCCTGTCTAGCAGAGCTACAGAGCTGATCCCCCGGGGTGAATTTCCTATTTCCCATCCAATCATCAATATTTTTCTTGAAGAGTTCTAATGAGGAGCTCTGTTTGACATAGATAGGTAGTCTGTTCCAGAGTATGGGATGTCTCTGGGACAGGAATCTATCCCTACAGCATGTTCTGTTTATTGTGGTGACAAGGTTTAGGTCCCTAGAGTGTGTAGCTTGGAGGGATTGGGATTTCTTTAAGTGGAGCATGTCCAACAGCCCTGGGTTTGACATAGTTTTGTATGTTAGGCAGAGATCGCCTCTGAGTAGGCAATATGCGATGGAGTAAAGCTGGAGTTTTTTGAGACGATCTGCATAAGGCATCTGTTTGAGGCCAGTAATCCTCTTTGTGAGGTATTGCTGTGGCCTTTCCAGTTGTTGTAGAGGTCTTGTGAGGTACATACCAAAGGGGAATTATACTCTATAATGGGTCTAATGAGTGATGAGTAGAGGGTAGCAATGACCTCTTTTTTCTGGATGAGAAACCTTTTGTGATGAGGTGAACAATGTAGAAGGATGTCCTGACCAATGTGGCAATGTGATTATCAAAGAAGAGATTGCTCTCCCAGGTCTCTTATCACACTTTCAGCGTTAAGTAGACTATCACTTATGTTGTAGTTTATGGGTACAGAGTTTTTACCAAAGGGGATGACAATACACTTTTTGGCATTGAGCTTCAGGCCATGGCTTTGACACCAGGCATCAGTCTCAGTGAGGCCCTTTTGTAGTATGTCCACATCGTTAGGAGTTTCGATTATGGCTCCTAGTTTGCAGTCATCTGCAAACTTTGTTAGCCAAAGACCTTCTGTGTTAGCCTGTACTTCAGAGAAGTAGATACCAAACAGGAGAGGACCCAGGACTGAACCCTGTGGTACTCCACTTGTCACTGGTCTGAAGTCGGATTTGGTGTCTGCTACTTTCACAGTGTGGGTTCTGTCTGTGAGCCAGTTGGCAGCTCATCTTGTGACATAGGGATTTATAGCTAGTTTAGGGAGCTTATCTATAATTCCAGAGTGGGGGATGGTGTCAAAAGCCTTGGCAAGATCTAGATAAGCTGTGTGAACCACCTTACACTCATCTATGTCTTTGGTGACTGCTTCAAAGAAGTCAATAAGGTTTAGGAGACATGATCTGTCTTTTGCATACCCGAAACTGGGTAGAGTCCAAAGTTTGGAGATTACCAATGTCTTTGTTTATGGGTTCCATGATGATATGTTCCATCGCCTTGCAGACCAGGCTCGTCAGGCTAATGGGGCAGTAGTTCCCTGGGTCCATCATGGCTCCCCCTTTGTGGAATGGGATAACCATCACGGTGCACCATTCAGTGGGCACAAAGCCTGAAGTGAAGCTATGATTGAACATGGTACTTAGGAAGGGTGCCAGTTAATTCTGTAGTTCATGTAGAATGCAGCCTGGGATATTGTCAGGTCTCATGGATGCTGTGTTCTTGGCTTTGGTTAGTGTGTTTTTTACCTATGTAGCCAAGATTACAGGAACTTTTCATTCTTCCAGTATAGAGATGGGCCCTCTAGGGGGTGAGAGGGGGTAAAGTTAGCACTGAACCTATCTGCCAGTATGTTGGCAATATCAGTTGGTTCTGTATATTTAGTGCCATTGTGCTGTAACTCAGAGCAGATCTGAGTGCTGCCATTGAGATTCTTGGCATAGCTATAGAATGCTTTGTGGTTGTCTTTAGAGTCAGTGGCAATTTTGTTCTTGTAATTAGCTTTGGGGGATTTTATGAGGGATCTCAGCTGCTTACTGAGGCTGACCAGGGCAGGGAGTTCCTCCAGTCATGGGATTTTACTCTTTTTTGCAACAGTTTCTTTCTTCTGTTGTAGAGTTTGTTTATGGCAGATGACCACCAGATTGGCTTCCTTTTCTTGGAGAATAGCATCTTGATTCTATTAGGGATAGCATGATCCATGCACTCATGTAAGTGCTTATAAAGTGCATTTGTGTAGGATTCAGTAGTCGTACCTCTATTGTCTGTCTGCATGGGTGTCATGAAGTTTGCCACTTCTGTCTTAAGAAGTGTGAAGTTGGCTTTGGAGAAGTTTTTTACGGTGGCTTCTCTAATTGGGGGTGGGGGCGGGATGTGGATGTCTAGGGTGATTAGCTTGTGGTCAGATCTGACCAACGATGAATTGACCTCTGGTGTGTAACACTAGTTGCCCATGTTGGTAATGACCAGGTCTAGGATATTGCTGCCCCTGGAGGGGGTGTGAATAAGTTGATCCAAGGCATTGGAATTTATGAATTCCAGAAAATGTTGAGCAAAAGAGTTGGTACATGAGTAGTTTTCCCAGTTAATGGTGGGGTAGTTGAAATCGCCCATTATTAGGGTGTTGGGTTGTACCCTAATACTTTCCAGTGTATCAAGAAATGAGGAGTGGGAATCCTGGGGCATGATGGGGGGTCTGTAGCAAGCTACAATTTGGATTGCGGTCTTGCCCAGAGTTAGTTGCACTTGGATAATCTCAGATGCATTATGCTGTGCAACTAGCCTGGAGGTGTGGATATCCTTAATGAATATGGACACACATCCACCTTTAATGCTTCATTCCGGGTTAGGTGGCCAAAAGGTGTGGTATGAATTATAGCCTGGTAATGCAGGGGTGCTCTCTGGAGCTTTGAACCAGGTCTCTATCACTGCACAGATGTCGATGTTCTCCATTTTAAGGAGTGCCTCGAGTGAGTGCATTTTGAGGTTTAGACTTCTAGCATTGAGTAACATTACCATCAGATTTTGCTTGCTTGTACCTGTTACAGTGGTGAATTTGTCATATGAACCTTGCCTAAAAAAGGCACTATAGTGGTGGCAAGAGCCTTTGCCAGTATCCAGAATCCCAAGGGCGACAGGTGCAGGCCATCTCTAGCAAAGCATTGTGGTCTGTCGATCATTTTGTCCTAGGCAGACAAATATTGGATCCTCTTAGAATTACACCAGAAGCTTAGCCAATTGTTGAAGTCAATCATTTTGTCCTTGTACTGTGGTATCATTCTGGGTGATGGCAGGATGCTACTCAGGGCTAGGGTCATACCTGCCTGGGCTACAAGATTGGAGAGTTCCTCCATGTCTCTTTTCATGTAGTCCAGGGAGGTACATCTTAGGTCATTCACACCAACATGGACAATGACAGTGTCATATTTGCACTTGTTGTGGAGTGACCTGAGTGCGTGCATTATGTGGTGGATCCTGGCACCTGACAGGCAGCTGACAGTAACTTTCTCCTTGTTTAGCCTGGTGTGTGGAACATCAGTGTGCCTGACTATAGAGTCACCTATGACTAGAGTGTTGGGTATGTTGTTATGCCTTATGGGCTGTGGTTGAGTGGCACACTGAGTTTCTCCAGGCTGTACCCCTAAGAATGGAACAAGTCATGTATTCATTTTGCACATAATGAGTTATTTTGTAAATAAGCATGTGAGATGTTTTATTACTGAAACCATTATTCAAAGAATATGCTTTTAAGATACATAAAGAACATTATTGGCATCTGGTAGATTGCCCTAAATTCTTTGTAGCCATTTAAAAATATTAGAGCAGTTTCTTTTCTAAAATAATTTTGGGACTGCATTATTATAATGGAAAATGAAGACAGATGAAATAAAGAATTTAATAAAGAATTGGAAAACACTATTACATTTTTTAATCAAATATATAAAAACGCTGACATCCACAGCTTGTCGATAATAAGCTGCGTACCGCATGACAACACATTAAGTTGTATTTTAAAAGCATATTCTATGTAGAAGAGCATTTTCTGAAAAAAAAAACATTCTCAATTATCTTATTACATAATAAAACAGATCAACCAGCAAGTTTTTATTGCATTTAGATTGGTGCTGTTTTATCCCATAAGGCATTTCTTCTTTAGGTTTTGAGACAGTGAGCCTTTGAGCCTTTCTCAAGCTTGCATAACTAAAGTGAACATGGGCTTTCCCACAGGAAAAAAATGTTGCCCTTTTACTCAGTTCACAGAAAGACATCTCTCTCTGTCACCCCGCCCCCCGCCACACACACACACACACACACACACACACACACACACACACACACACACACACACACACACATGCACATACACAAAACTATCTCAGATAATTATTCTTTACTTGAGTGCTTTGTAATATATCACTTGCATTTATTAACTGATCATTTTGAATATAACCTGGTGTTAACAGAAGCACATCTTATAGTTCATGTTTTAAATATACAATTTCAGAACGTCTTTGTGTTTAAGTCTGCCTGCAAACTAGCTGGATCCTTCTCAAACAGACCTTCGTCATCCTTTAAGAAGCATTCCTGCAACTCAATGACACTTCAGAGGATATGTTTGAACCTGGTTTTAGCACTGCATGACACTTCAGAGAATATGTTTGAACCTGGTTTTAACACTGCATCCTTTTTGTCTTGCGACTGGAAGGGATGCTTGGTTTCCTGATCAGCATCTTAAGTAGATGTGCAAAAGTAGGATCTTAAAAGCCGCATAAATTTCAGACTGCTTTTCCTCATCTTCATTTATATTTTGCCACAAATATCCACATCTACTTAACATCTCTGTCTGCATTTATATAAGCAAAAATATCCTTTTATCCTTTGCACTTGTTAGCTATTTTCTTTTGTTAACCTGCTTTGTCCTGTTGAGTCAAAGGTTTATTTAAAAGTGAAAACAGCTCTGCAGTTTTTATAAATGTAGTCTAGCAATCATTTATAAGTCAGTTTTTATAAGTATATTCCCTCAACCATATCTTTATGCTGATAGGAGTACAACAGGTAAACGTCATACACACAGCTCCTGGAAGCTAGGATCAAATGCTGAGCTAAGGTTTGTCTGTTTTACCCACTCTCTACTTGCTAGTTTATAACATAGCCATGCTTCCATGGAATAGAGTCCTTAATCTTCTGATTGTCTCAGCATTAAATACAAGAGTGCAACATTTCAGAGCAACTGACAGATACTGTGCTGAAACATAAATAAAGAATGAAAAAAGATAAAATCAGTTCTATTCATTGAAGGCATTTAAAGGTACGTCAGACTTTCAAGAATGGCATCTCATACAACAAGATGAATGTTACACAGGTTTTTACAGAAGTATTTATTTTCAACAGGGCTAGTGGTGGGGAAGAAAATCAGCAATACAAAGTAAAAACCCGTAGAAATTTCTCATCCAGCTTAAACCATAATCCTGGTGTAACTCGCTTAATGCAAAATCAGAAAATCCCAACGCTGCTTCATTCTTCACAAAAATGTGGGAGCAGAATTAGTCTGCATATGTAATTAATTCACTTGGGATTAGATGAAAACGGCTCCTTTTTATGTTTTCGGATGAGACAGCTTTGGAAAAGGCAGTATAACATGTTTCAGCATCATAGAGATGTTGGTTTAGCACCTTAGGTTGCTATGGCAACTCATATTGAATAGCCACACAAAGGTTAACTAACAGAAGTGCTCTGCTTAACTGTATTAACTGGAAATTTGCCGTTTTTTAAATCTGCTTAATAATAAGCATAAAACCCAAACCAGGGCAATGCTTCTCTTTAAGTTATGCTTTAATGTAATGAAATCACTTCTCCTCCTCAGCATGAATCTGTTTTTAGTGACCGTGATGTATATCTGTAGACCAGAAAGGCAAATTATTGTGAATGTGTGTGTAAATGCAGCATCAAAGTGTGAATGGTATTGAGTGATAAAACATATAGGGAGATTCAAACCTACAGATGCTCACATTCTGAATCTGGAATCAGTGGTTTTACTGAAGTGGGTTAAAGAACCATAGGACAGAGGCTAGAGCATGACATAATGTGGTTGAGATGAGAGAAATGGAGAAGTGTTATACAGACTTGGTTTATCTATGGAGTACAGCTTAATTGCAATACTTTTAGCTAGATGTGAGAATCATTTGATGTTTATGTAGAGGTGAGGGTGGGCATTCTGTAAGCACCTAGTTTATAGGCATGACCTAATGTGCTAGAAACTGCCTGTGCTGACCTGAGCAGACATTCATACCAGAGGAACTGCCATGCACCACTCATTAATATTTGGTTGCAAATCTTTATCACAATGACAGAAATGGATCTGTAAATGCCTGAGGTATTTCTTGACAGAACAGGTAGCATTACTAAAATGGAGGTGCACTGAACAAAGAAACACCAGTCATAACTGCAGCATAAAGTAGCCTTCTGTTCTCCCCTTTCACTTTTTTGTTATACCAGCTTGGGTTAACGAATAAGTTATAGATTGTTTTGACAAGATGCATTTCCCTTTGTGCATTAATAAACAACCTCTAGGATAATTCTAGAAATGTGTAGAAGGGAAGTGCATTTTGTCATGCAGTAGATGTCCTGGAGAAGAGAGGAATATTCCTGCTAATAGAAACATGCCTGTGTTGTAGGGTTGCCAACTCTGAAATTTGCCATTCCTGGACACTTGATGGCCATCATTTTCAATTCATCATGTTGGCTAGTCAGCTTGTCATACTGACCCCCACAGGTTGTTTATGCTCATTAAAACAGAAGGTTTTGAAATACTGAAGGAATAGGACATTGGACGAATTTGACAGCTTTGATGGTTTGACCTAATGCTATTGACACAAGAATAGTCAAATACTGTAATACAAAATGGCAGTTGTGCATGAGTATAACAAAAACATATTATTTACATTTTAAACATATTATTTAAATTTTACATTATACAGGTTACAAGCTTACAGCAGCTTTTGACTAGTTGACACAAATGACTACCTCGGATTGCATTAAGTGACATCAATCACCAGTAAATTATTCAAATTTGATGTCCAGTGTTCATGCAAATACATAATCATTAATCACTGCTGTTTAAATTTTTACTTTTGCTGAGAAGAGGCAGTTTTCAGTAGCTGACGATTACTGTGAATAAACTCGCAGAAATCACTGCATGACATGCTGAAATTTATCGTCACCATTAACTCTGCTTTCACAAAGTCTGTGTTTAGTCTGTTTCTGCTGCTGGGCCAAAGTTCATTCATTAGGCTGAAAATTCTCTCACAGAAAACATTTGAGACCGGGATTGACAGAATGCATGAAACAATATGAAGCAGTTGAATGTCATTTGGAGACAATAAACTATAAAACTTTACCCACCTATCGCCCACCTGTGTCGTTGACTGTGCAATGTCAATTCTAATTTTTCAAAGAGTGAAAAATTCTTCATGCAACTTGTCAGTATCAACAGTTATGCCTTTAATATGTTCAAATATTGTCAACATATCCTGCCACTGGATGTCATTGTCTAACGTGAGAACAATAAAATGCTTGAAAACAGATACATCATAGTCATACCATTTTTGCAAATATGACAAACAGCGATACAAAAAATGAGTTGCTTCCTGTTCAAATTTTCATTTCATTTCTGTGGTCGCAGTATCAGAATGCAGCAGGTGATACCGAAGAACCATAGAATTTGTCACTTTCACTGTGCTGCAGCTTGCAGTTCACACTTTCCATAACGGTGTGCAGTTCAGCAGCTGTAGTTGCATTTGATTCCAAGCATCGGATGGCATCATCGAAAACAGTCATAACATTGTGAAGCAGGTAGAGCAAACACTGAGGTAGAATATTATCAATGTTACAAAAAACCCCATCCTGCAGCAATGCTGCAACTTTGTCCTGACCTGGAGATGTAAAGTAAGACTTTAGTGCGGGCCAGCATAACAACAGTCAGTCAACAGCAGGCAGTAGGCTTAACCAATGCGGGGCATATGGTGTAGCAGTACGCAGTATTCCATTTGCAAAAAAATCAAAGAATTCCTTAAGTTCATCAGAGTTTTTGGCTGATGTTGAGAATGAATTGAAAGTTTTGATAGCAAATGTTTCAACATCAAAACTGAGCGCCTTTAATCCAAACTTCACACAGTTGTTGAGGATATGACTTTTGCAGTTTGCTTGTATCAAATTTTTGTTCTCAACATGCAACTTCTGAAATACTGACACGTTTTCCGAAGTTTACAGATGCATTGTCTGCACTGTATGAGGTGACCAAATCTAAACACAGGCTATTAGCTGCAATGATATCTTTAATTCTATTGGCAACTGCTGTACTGGTTTCATCATTCTCTAGATGAAAATCCATGAGTTTGTTCTTCATATCTTCAGTTCTCGAGAAGTAGCGAATGGTAAATGGAAATAACGTCTTACTGCATTTGTTTGAAGCATCTGATCCAATTCCAAAATAACAAGCAGATTTAACGTCATTGACACAAAATTCCTGCACTTTCAGACCAAGTATGTTTTCCACGTAACTTCTTGCTTTTGTATGGCCACATGAAATCTTAGAAGCTATGGTTGAATTAGGGAATAGTTTTGCCAGAAGCTAGTTGCCACAGTCCTGAATACTGTAGCTGTGGTGAGGCATAACACGATGCTACACAGTGTTTAGTTCTGCTGTAATAACTGTCTTCTTCTGGCATATTTTTTCAAACAAAAAACGCAGGAATCTCATGAGACCACTTTTGTGTCATACTGCATTCTTGTTCTTGGATAACTCAGCATATGTTGTAATGGCCTTCTTCACCTTGTATTTGACAGCAAAGGACTGCAGACAGAGTGTGCAGTTTGCCGTGTGATCTCAGTTTTCAATAACCATGAAAAATCCTCGGTAATCCACTCTTGCTTGAAAACACACAAATGAGGAGACACACACACACACACACACACACACACACACGTGTGTGTGTGTGTGTGTGTGTGTGTGTGTGTGTGTGTGTGTATCTATATATTTGTATTTATTTATTTATTTATTTTTATTTTACATTTGTTGACCGGGCTAGTCTAGCTGGACATATATCCATTTTCAGTAGAGGCCCGGGGAGAAAAGCTCCAAGATACAGGCACTAAGCACACATTTACAATAAAAAAGACAATAGCAAGCAAAAATACAAAATGTTACAAAGGTAAGCATGAGTAATAATAAAGAGTAAAAGAGAAAAAACAGAGACAGACTATACAACCTAAAATTGTAAATAACAACTAAAAAAAAATGAAAAAAAATGAAATGAAACAGCTGGTTAAAAACAGAATTTGAGGTGAGCAGGAAATTAAGTAAGAGTAATAAAAAAGAGCTGATTAGGACGCTAATAAAATTGCCTATATTAAAAAATGAAAGAGAGAATAGGTAAAATGTATATAGGGTTCAAAATGAGGAAGTGGCTGGTAGCAGTAAGTGTGGCATTTAGAGGCAAGAAACAAGGGAGGGTGAGTGAAGTATGAGTAAGGAGGCGTGGCGTATATATGTATATGGGGGTCTACCTGTTATTATCAAAAACCCACTTCACCGAACTTCTAAAAACTGGGATGACTTTGCCGAACGCTTACATGCACAAACTCTTGGACCACCGGAATTTATTTTACTCCAGGAAAGTGACCATTTGGCCAGTTTACCTTCATGTGTGTGTAGTGCACAAGGCCAAACAGCAATTGTCCGAAAGGCAGCTTTTAAAGTTTGCAAATGCCGATCAGAAAAAGGTTTGAATGTGCAGTGAGCGAATGCACAATGACATCCGACCCCACCCCCTGCCCAGAAAACCACAGTAAAAAACTTCTCTAAAGCAAATTTCACACTCCTCAAAACTGAAGTGGAATCCTTCAAAGCCCCTGGGCCTGTGGAAAATATGGCCCAGACCGCAGAATCCTTTATAAACGCATTCTATGAACACCTTCAGGAATGCATGGATCATGCAATCCCAAATAAAGCCAAGATCCAATCCTTCAAAGGCAGGCGTCCTGTCTGGTGGACCCCAGCCATAAACAAACTATACAATAGAAGAAGAAAGCTACTACATGATAGAGCAAAATCCCAAAAAGGGAAGGCATCTCTGATCAGTATTAGCAAAAAACTGTGGGCACTCATAAAATCGTCTAAGGCCAGTTTCGAGAGAAAAATTGCATAGGACACTAAGGATAATCACAAGGCTTTCTTTAGTTATGTTAGGAACCTGGGTGGGAATTCCCAGATATGCTCAAAATTAGTCCAAAATGACAAAAAAATACACCAAACCCACAAACATTGCCAACATCCTAGCTGACAGGTTCAGCACAAACTCCCCCCCTCCCCACCAAAAGGGCAAATATCTATCCCAGCAGAGTGCTGCCCCCCTGACATCTCAGATGCTCAGGTAAAAGCCACCCTCTCCAAAGCAAAAAACACAGCATCAATGGGGCCAGACAGTGTCCAAGGCTGCATCCTACATGAACTCCAAGAAGAGCTAAACCCAAACATAAAACTACTGTTCAATCTCAGCCTTACTACGGGATATGTACCCAAAGAGTGGCGTACAGCAACAGTGGTCCCTCTCCACAAAGGTGGTGCCTCAATGGATCCTGGAAACTATCGCCCCATAAGCCTGACTAGCTTGGTCTGCAAAGCTATGGAAAGGATCATCATGGACCTCATAAATAAAGATATTGGGGACCTACAGACACTGGATCCTACCCAGTTCGGCTTTGTTAAGGGCAGATCCTGCCTCTTAAACCTAGTTGATTTCTTTGAAACAGTCACCAAGGCCATTGACGAGGGGAAGGTGGTCCACACAGCCTACCTGGAACTCGCAAAAGCCTTCGATACAATACCCCACTCGGGCATTATAGATAAGCTCACCATCTTAAATATAAACCCCTATGTCACTAGATGGGTTGCAAACTGGCTCAAGGACAGAACCCACATGGTTAGACTTGCTGGAGCCATGTCAGACTCCAGACCATTTACAAGTGGTGTCCCACAAGGCTCAGTCTCGGGACCTCTCTTGTTCGGTATATATTTCTCGGAGGTACAGGCCAACACGGAAGGACTGCAGCTGACCAAGTTCGCAGATGACTGCAAACTAGGTGCCATAATCGACTCTCCAGCCGACACAAGCATCCTACAAAAGGGCCTCATAGAAACAGACAACTGGTGCCAGAGCCATGGCCTTAAGCTAAATGCCAAAAAGTGTATTGTCATCTCCTTTGGCAAAAACAAAGTGCCCACAAATTACCACATAGGTGGTAATCCATTAAGTACGGAAGAAGTAATTAGGGACCTGGGGACCCAAGTTGATAGCAATCTCTCATTAGAAAAACCACGTGGCCAAAGTGGTTAGGGATTCACATCTAGATCAGGGGAGGTCATCGTGCCTCTTTACTCATCCCTCATCAGGCCCATAATTAAGTACAATGCCCCTTTTGGGATGTACCTTACCTGACACCTGCAGCAACTGGAAAGACCCCAAAAGTACCTCACCAAGAGGATCAAAGGGCTCAAACAGATGCCATATGCTGCCTGGTTAAAGAAACTCCAGCTCTACTCAGTGGCATACCACCTGCTCAGAGGTGATCTGTGCCGGATGTATAAAGCCATGTCCAACCCGGAATTAATGGACATGCTGCACCTCAGAAAATCCAAATCCCATCGAGCTACACGATCGAGAGACTTGAACCTCAGCACTGAAATAAATAGGACATGCTGGAGGGACAGATTCATAACCCATGGGGCTCCCTTCGCTCTGGAATAAAATCCCAGTCCAGGTTAGGCAGAGTCCCTCATTGACTCTCTTCAAGAGGAATCTTGATTGGATCCAAATCAAAAATGGAACTCGACAGGGATGCCCATTAGCTCCCATACTGTTTAATCTGTATTTGGAACCTTTATTTCTTCATATGAAGCAAAATGTTTTTTATAACTTTCCTGTACTTCTTGGGATAAAGGTTAGGATGGCCGCTTTTGCAGACGATCTAAATATATACTGTACCACACCGGTTTCGGATACGGAAAAAATACTAACAGCAATACAAAACTTTGAGAGAATTTCTAATTACAAATTAAATTTTAAAAAAAGCAAAATATTCCCTTTAAAGACACCCACACCTTTTTCAATGCTACCATTGATAGGACAAGTAAGGACAGAAGAAAGAATAAAATATTTGGGGATTGATTTCTCAACTGAAAATAGAGAATTCTTTATTAATAATATTAAGGCAACTGGAGACCAAATAACATTGGATTTGAAAAGATGGAGTAAGTTGAAGTTACCGATGATGGCAAGAGCAGCGATTATAAAAATGAATGTTCTCCCCAGAATGCTTTATATTTTTAGAGCAGCACAACTCAAAATCACGAAAACATTTTTTAAGCAGTTTCAGATAGGATTGGGGAGATTTCTGTGGGAACCCAGAAAAACGAGAATATCATATGAGAAACTGATGGCTCCTAAAACTAAAGGGGGTTGGATTTACCGGATTTTGAGATGTATTATATAGTGATTCAGGCCAATAGGATTTTAAGGGTGTCTTACTTGGACAGTAATAGTAGAAAATGGATACCCAAATGGGTGCTTCTAAATTGTAAACATATAAAAGGAGCGGGAATTAACGTTAAAGCTGTACCGTTTTTAAATAATCGAACACTGAGCAAATATGATTTAATGGAGCACATTAAGATATGGGCAATGGCAACTCAAACTCTGTTTGCCTCTTTAAACTTATTAAAATACATGATGATGTTTCAACCGTTTCATGGGAATCCTAACATGACTATTGGTAGTCAAATGATAGATTTAAAGAAATTTCCCCTTATTAAGGATTTAACTGTAATTGATTTATACCCCTTCTTAGGAGTAGCGGTACAGGATATCTTAAAAGAGATGAATATTCCCATTTCTTATTTAGTTATAATGAGGCAGATAAAAGATCTTGGCATAAATTATTTTAATAGCTCCGAAATCAAAGAAGAGGAACTAGTTATTTCTCGCAATCTGTGGGAAGCATTGCAACAAGACAGAAAATACATATCCTCAGGGTATAAAATGATAAAAGAGAGGAAATATAATAATCATATTCTTTTATCGAAATACTGGAAAGAGAAATTGGTATCCCTAGACGATAGTAAGATAGTAGAGGCGTTTAACTTAACATTGAAATCAGTATCCCTTCAAAAACTGGTCTTTACTCAACTGATGATATTTAACAATGCGTATTATACCCATCTCACTTTTCATAAATTTGATTCAAAAAATTCACCTAAATGTCCACAGTGTTTAGATCAGACAGCAGACTGGCTACACATGTTCTGGAGTTGCAAGTGCATTTATAAATTGTGGAACTCATTAAAATTGCAGTTACAAAAAATGGGTTACCAAAACTCAACACTTACCTATGAATTTTTGATTCTACACATCCCACCGGAGAATTTAGACAAATCAAAGAGGATCGTAATTATGAATATCAGTTTATTAATGAAATTATATATAGCCACAAATTGGTTGAACCCAGAACAGACATCATGGCAAAAATTCAGGCTGTTAGCGATCAAGCATATTTTAGCGCATAAATTATTAATTAGTAACAATAAGAAAAGTATAAATAGTATAAAAATTTGGGAGAAAATCTTTAACATTATATTGGCTTAGAGGTTCCTATCCACTTTCTTTTAGGACATTCAGTAAGTGAACAAACACAATCTTAGATTAGATAGAAGATGTAGAAACAATATAGATTGTTGGCTTGAGTTTGTTTTTAATTGTCTATGGTAGATGTTTTCGTGTTTATTTTTTTGTTTTCCTTTACTTGATTAATACGATATCTATTGTTAATGTATGATGTGGATATTTGAAATGGAACTAAACATTGGAAGCAATTTTGTATATAATGTAAATAGTGTGTGAATTGTATTATGGTTTTGAAAAGCAATAAAAATGATTATCGAAAAAAAAAAGAGGAATCTTGATGAGTGAATGGGAGATCGTAGGTTTACCCCGGGTATCACTTCTGTGTCACTGTTAGACAGAGGCACAGTATACTAACCTCGAAAAAGGGCATAGCAAAATTCATTTAAAATGGGTGGTGAAAGCCAAACACACTCTGGCTAGGCTTATAAATGCCCTAGGGCTGATAGCCTAGTATGAACCTATAAACCTATGCACATTCGGCATTTTGGGGCTGATTGCACTATAGTGAGGAACGGAAAGTCGGCCCTTTTCCCACTGTAGTGCGATCTTGGAGTTAGAATATTGAAGTAGAGGTGTATGTGGGGTGCACAGCCCCCCACATGTGGGCTGCAGGGGGGCTTGCCCCCCTGCTTTACAGTTCATTAGATTTTTTTTTCGATATTTATGTTCGAAAATCAGCGAATCTGCTTTTCGATTTGTTGATTTTCGAACATGTAAAATTGGCGCTGTTATGACTTTCATGGTTTCGATTCGCTCATATGAGCAATCACACCAGTGTGATTCGGTTTTGTAAAAGTAAACCCATTTGGCCACCACAGCTAAATAACCATGGGCTAAATAATTCTTTCTCTAGGCGTGCAAGGGCCTCAGGGCCAATAGCCTAGTAACCTCCTATGATCCTATGATAAACCGAAGCAAATCAAACCACCCATGTGGAGGGCTCCAACCCCCCCACCCCCTAATTAAATATACCAACTGCAAGATAACAGTGGGGAAAAGGGCAGAGTTCACCATGGTAGCCAAGTGGTTACGTTCCCATTGTAAAATTCCAGTGATCCAAGGATTCATGTAAGTAAGTGTTCAGCAAAGTCGTCCTGGATTTTAGAAGTTCAGTGAAGTCAATTTTCGATAATAACAGATAGACCCGTATAAATATATATATATATATATATATATATATATATATATATATATATATATATATATATATATATATATATATATATATATATATATATATATATATATATATATACACATATTTTATATATCTATATATATATATATATATATATATATATATATATATATATATATATATGATTACTGTTTTCAGGATTATTACTTTTTTCTGAGGTATGGTGATGTTGGGGTTGGTATATATAAGCTTGGAGAGGGGTGGAGGTATTACCCCCCCAACATTCACATGCACAAGGAGGCTTACCCCTGCTAAAAGGAACTTTAAATGAGAACAGCAAGGTCTGACAGTCAAGAGCTTCCTATATTTTCATATTTTTCTTCTAATCACAGAGCTCACATTTATAGGTTTCAGAAGTACATTAGAGAGTCCATTAGACAAGCAATTAAGTGTTGAAAAAACAAGAACCTGATATGTGACTTGAGTGTGCATTGCAAAGTTTTGTCTTATTATGTATGGGTTACAAAATTAAAAATACCTTTACACAGTCTACAAGTAACCTATAAACAGTCTAAAACGTACAGTATGTCTGAGTATGTTTCTGACTTTTCATTCCTCCTACTAGTTCAGTCAGACCAGAATAATGACAGCTTCCATGTCTACAGAGAGACAAACAAATAAAGAGAAGTCTTACTCGGAGGCAGATGAGGAGGATCTGGGGCTGCACAGTGGTGTGCAGCAGATAGCATTGTCAACTCATAGCAGTAGCTTTTCCGATTTGATTCTTGGATGGGTGCCTTCTATGTGGTGTCTGCATGCACTCCTTTTGTTTGCAGGGGTTGCCACTGGGTGCTTCAGTTTCCTCCCACATTCCAAAGGCATGCAGTAGGTGGATTGGACAATCTAAATTGCCCATAGGTGTGAGTGTGAGTGTGAAGGTGTGGTGTGGAAGAATCACTATGGCAGGGCTTGCCACGTGGCAGTGTAAACCTTGGATCTAGTGGATTGTCACTGTTGAAGTAACACCCCAGCCCCATGTGCAAAAATGGGAATGATTAATTATTTTCTTGAGTGATACTTAAATACACTGGGAATTTGCGGTATTACAGCAGATACAAAGTGGAGCTCATGGGGGACAATGGAAGCTATATTTAGAAGAGAAAGAGGTATGGTGGCAGATTTATTTGAATGCTAGTTGTCCACCAGGATTAAATGGCATGGTGTCTGTTTCTAGTTCGCTTAAATTAAAAGCCTATGATAGATAGAATGTTATTCTTTATCACTAGAAATGTGGTGCAATGGACAAGTTCAAATGGCAGATGGATGCAATGCAACGTTAATAGTGCTGTGAATGTCTCTTTAAGGAACATCTATTTTTAAACTTGTAGGTTCCTGAAATTTTAAATGAATCATGTGGGGGTGTTTACTTGATGTCATTGGCTGCTGTTAGTTACAACACTGGTATAAATGTTTGGGCATGTCTGTAAAATGGTGCCGGAAGAAGTTTGGTGATTTTAAACCTGACGAATGTTGTTGTGTCTTTCTGCTTTTCCCAGTTAGGGGTCGCCACAGCGGAACTCCGGTCCGCTAATGATTGGCAGTAGATTTTTACGTGCCGAGTTGCCAACCCTGATGCACAACCTTCAACAAAGGTCCGCCCATTCACTCATATCTCCACACAGAAGATGCTCTTGCTGAGAATCGATCAGGACAATGTCTTACTGTGAGGTGACAATGCTACCGAAGCACCACCAACCTGACGAACGTGCTTACCAATAAATCATATTTTACTGGATTTTGCACCTGTGGTTCTCATCCTTTGCTGCTAACTTTTTGCTCTTCTAGTTGGTGGAATTTTGCCTTTCTTTGTCTTTTCTGATAAAACTCAAAGCTGACAAAAGTTAGAAGACTGCTGGTGACTCCTAACTAGTTATTTTCTTACTCACCCTTCCATTCCTTGATCTCCTTTCTAAACTTGGTGATATTAAACTGCCCACCCTTACTGCAAGTTGAGCTTATAAGCTCCTCCCTTTTCCACGGGTTTTATATCTTGAATTATTTATTTGTCTTTCCTTGTGCTTATTTTGAAAAAAGTGCATTTTGCCTCTCATTGTCTTTTCTATTGATTTACTTAATTCATTATGTAGCTAGCTCTTGAATAAAGTAACTTTCCTGCAACTTTCCTGTAACTAGTGTATATAGTGAATATATAAAAATATGTATACTCAACATATATATTAGTATTAAAAATACATCTGTTATAAGCACATCCATTGAGCTTACCAATACCTCTGTGAATTTGTCAGAAGTGAGTATAGTTAATAAAGACCAACTCACTCCTGGTTTTATAACTACATTTAACATACATAGTCAATTCTGTGTAGATATTATTAAGAAAAACTGGGGCTTTTTCCACACCAACTCTAATATTTGTGCTAAGATGGGTAATAGACCCAATGCCATCTATAGAAAGGGTTACAACTTGAAAAACTTACTTGAACGGCAATGTTTTACCCCTCCTAAAATTACAGAGATGTTTAAATGCCAAAATTGTAATTGTAATTTTTGTAAATTTGTCGATAATGTACATTCTTTGAAGGTCAATGATTACAACATTAAATTTAAAGCTAGATTTAATTGTAATACTAGGATGGTGGTTTACATAGCGAAGCGTCAGAAATGCACAGCATTTTATGTGGGCAAAACGTAGCAGCGTCTCCGTGAAAGGATATACGAGCACCAATATGCTATTGGGAAATTAAAGTTAGAGAATGCTTTAGCCAAACATGTTGCACAGTATAATGACCATAGTTTTAGATACACAGTAACTGACCGTGTTAATTTGGATACAAGAGGGGATCCAGCACCATTAAAATTCGAGGAGCTTGAATTACAATGGCAGATAAAGCTGAATGCCTAGAATTTTCCAGGGCTTAATGGTACTTGTTCCATCAGTAGTGTATTAAAATTGAAAAGTGTGAAACGTTGAGGTCGACATATATATGTTGAGTATGCGTGTATTTATATATTCATATTTTTTCACGTATATTTCATATTTACATATTTTTTATGTTTTTAGAGATTGTGTATATTTTATGTAGTATACCATCTGCTTTGTATGTATTTTATATGGCTAAATGTAGTCCAATTGATTTGGCGTTTAACAGTTATAGTTTTCAGTTTTTAGGTAATTGACTTTTCCATGTTTGGGATTTCTATGTAGGTACCTTTAAAAGTTGAGTGGCGGGTCTCGCTTGATTAGCAGCACATGATGTATGGTATGCTATTTATTTGAACTTGAAAATGTTTTTAATCTGTTTCCGAAGAAGTTAGCTGATACAAGCTAACGAAAAGCGCTTTAAATAAATTTTCCTATTACATTTATTACGCTGGTTTGGATTTTTGCCTCAACAGTACCTGTTGCTATTTTCAAAGTTATTTTGTTTGTTCTTTCTTAACCTATCTATATCAAACAAAGCTCCTCATTAGCACTCGTCAAGAAAAAAATCTTGATGATTGGATGAGAAATAGGAAATTCACCCCGGGGATCACCTCTGTGGCTCTCCCTGACAGTGGCACAGGAAAATAATTTTCTTGGATGGCAAAAGCCAGGGTACCTTTTTGGCTGGGCTTGTATAGGCCCCAGGGCCGATAACCTAGTACCTACCTATGAACCTATGAATAAAGTAGTATATTTTTACACTCTAGCAAGCACTTTTCTGTGTTTTTACATCAAGAGGTCAGTGCATTTTCCATCTAGTGGCACTGTGTGGTAGCCCGGTCTGTTTATATTCGAAAAACACACTAGAGATTCTTCCATGTAATTGTTTTATTGTCCGGGAGGCTTATTAATTAGCTTACCTTGTTTTGGTGTCTTTATAAATTCTGTCCAATTGAGTGGATCTTGGCTCATTTCCACAAAGTGAAGTACTTTTACTGAATAAAAAAATAAATAAAAAAAATAAAAAATGAAGAAACAAAGGAATCTGTCTATTTGCACCGTCACCACTATAAGTGTTAACAAAAACCAAAGAAACTAGTAGTTCTAAAACGTGTTACTGAGGATCAGTTATCTGTGATGAATAAAGGTTTGTTGCTTTGGAACACTACCTGGCTTGCATGATTTTTGGAAATTATTGTGACTGAACTCATCAATGAAGTTTTAGGACCACTTTTATTGAATAATCACATGTCTATAAAATGTTTAAAGTACACTGCTGTATCTGTATCTTTAAATTTGCTTGTGGTAGCATTTCACTCCATAGCATCATAGGAAGTTACTAGGCTATTGGCCCTGAGGCCCTTATAAGCCTAGCCAAGAGTTTAGGCCATGTTTAGACAAATCAGCACCCGATGCCCCTGTCCAGCAGGGACACGGATGGAATCCCAGGGATGTATTTTCTATTTCCCATCCAGTTATCCAGATTGTGCTTAAAAAGGGGTAAAAAGGCTTGACATGTAGAGGGAGTCCAGACACACTTTTACTGTGCTTTTACATTAGGAGGACAGGGATTATTCATCTAGTGGCAGTAGGTGTTTACCTGGCCTATGTGAGTTGGGAAGCACACAAAAGAGCTATGAGTAAAGTCATTTTACTGGGCAGAGGGCGCAGTTAGTTTTCTGTATTTCCATATTTCCATTGCTAGTATAAGTTCAGCACATTTGCATGGAGCTGCTTGCTGCCTTGTACAGATGCAAACATCTGGAGATATTGCTTATTTTCATCATAGTGTGAAAGTTTACTGATCTACTTCCCTTACTATAGCAGGACTATTGTTGCTCAGACAGCATTTGGTTTGGGTGCAGGGCACCATCACTGGTTAGGTTAGCTGTGATTATGCCAAGTAAACACCCTTCCCTCTTCCCTCATCTGGTTACAAACAGTCATTCCTATCCTTTCAAGTACATATTAGGACCTGCAACCATTGATGGGCACTTCTCTGCTATCTCTGCATCCAGCTTGGTAGACATGGGTATCCTGAGGCAATGTAACAATTGCCTTATGTACACCAACAACCACTTAATTTTCGAAAAGACAAATACAATATGTGAGAGATGAAGTTACTCGTTAACTCTTGAGGTTCGATTCTCATATACAGACAGAAACGGCAACAAACAGATTGTCAGTGACTCACACATATCACTCACTGCACCCGCAAAGGATCACACTCACAGACCCACATATGTAAAGGTGCTCACATGTAACTTATCCAAAACTCAAAGGCCTCTCAGGCACAGTCCTCAGAAACTCCACATGCACACAAACAAAAATATTCCCATCACAAAACATAAAGCCACATTTCATTGTCCTCAGCTACCAAAATCATAAGGCAAAACACTCCATGACCTAATATTCTGGTCATAGAAAACTCCATTGTGAGACACACTGATATCTATCTTACAAGGCTGGATAAGGGGAAAGTTAGAGTTAGTTGCCTGTCTGGGGCCAGGATTCATCAGATCACACAAGCACTTACCCCTAAGTACCAGTACAACCCAGTCATACTCCATGTGAGTGTGAATGACCTGAGATGTACCTGCTTGGACTATATGAAGAGAGACATGATTGTGCTCTCAGAATATATGTCACAGGGAGGTGTGAGCTTAGCATTGAGCAGCATTCTAGCAACTCCAAGGATGATGCCACAATACCAGCAGAAAATGATCAACTTTAACAGTTTGGCTTAGCTACTGGTATCATTTCAAAGGGGTCAATACTTGTCAGCCTGGAAGGACATGGTGAACAGGCCATGCTGCTTTCCCAGGGATGGTCCTCACCTGTCACCTCTAGACTTTCGGATATTGGCCAAAACATTATCCACCCCTGTTGTGCCTTTTTTAGTTATTGCCAAACAGACAAACCTTCCAACATAACAAAAGACACTCAGGACAAGCTAAAGGTGTTACTGCTTAATGCTAGGAATCTCAACAAGGAACTGCACCCCGTAGAAACTCTCCTCACCCTGGAGAATGCTGACATCTGTGAAGTTACTGAAACATGGTTAAAAGCCACGAAGCGCACTCTGGCAGTGGATGGCTGTAACAACTTTCATACATTTTGACCACCCACTGTAAATGAAAGAGCAAAAGGCAGAGGTGTATCTATCTACATAAAAGATAAACACACCACAAGGCTGATCAAACAATATGACATGCTTCAGCTACTCCATGTCCAACTAACCATGGAAAAAATCCATTACCATATTCTTGCTAGCTACAGGTCCACCACTATTAACCAGAAAACCTATACATCATAAGTAAAGTTATTAGAATCACTCACCATCCAGCCCACTATCAAATTCATGTGTGATTTTAACTACCCCTCCACTAATTGGGAGGCATACATGGCCACTAACATGCAGGTCCAAAGATTTCTTGACATTGTAAATTCAAATACCCTGGAGCAGCTAGTCTGCATTTCCATTAGGGGAACAAATATCCAAGATTTAGTACTCACAAATATAGGAGGATGCTGCACCCCCACCCCCACCCAGTGTGATGTCCTCACTGGTAATATCAGATCACAAAGTGGTTTCCCTTGAAATAAAGGTAAAACTAACCCCCCCCCCACCTAACCCCCAATAACTTTAAGAACTTCATTAAGGTAAATTGCCCTCTATTAAGGAATGGCATAGCTAATTTACAAGCTCCCCCTAATCTAGAAAACACATAAACCTATGCAGAATCACCCACACAAGTCCCGTATGACCAACAACTGCATAGAAACAGCACTAGCAGACCAAAATAAACATAGGTCAAAGTCCGAAAACAAGCCACCCTGGATAGTTCAAAGTCTGAAAACAAGCCACCCTGGATAGGTCAAAGTTCGAAAACAAGCCACCCTGGATAGGTCAAAGTCCGAAAACAAGCCACCCTGGATAGGTCAAAGTCCAAAAACAAGCCACCCTGGATAGGTCAAAGTCCAAAAACAAGCCACCCTGGTAGACACCTGTTATTAATAGGTTGTACAATAAAAGAAAAAAAATCCTGTTGAGAAGTAAGAAGGAATGTGCACAACAGAGAAATAAGAGCCTCGTTAGTCTAAACAAACAAATCAGTGAGCTAGTCAAGTTTCTGAAAGCAGACTTTGAGGTAAAAATAGCCTTCAAAGCTAAAGATAACCATAAGGCATTTTTTAGTTACGTCTGCAGTCTTAAGGGCAACACCTAACAATGTGCAGAATTAGTTGTAGATGACATGTCCTAAACTCAGCTGGAAAATATAGCAAATCTGCTGGCTGACAAATTCAGATCAGATTTCACCTCCCCATCACCGCCAGTTCTCCCCTAAGAAATACCCTACACCACTCCACTAGCAATTATCACCAAAGAACAGGTTGCCACTGCGGCCTCTAAAGCTAAAAATATAGCTTCAGTGGGGCCTGACAATATAGCAAGTTGCCTCTTAAACAGCTTAACTCAGGACCTATCAAGCCCATTAAGCTCTCTATTTAACCACAGCCTCAGGACTGGCTTTGTCCTGATACAGCAACAGTCATCCCTCTGCATAAAGGGGAACCATTTACTGACTCAGGAAATTACAGACCTACAAGTTTGACTAGTCTTATATGTAAAGCCATGGAAAAAATAATCATGGACCTGATAAATAATGACATAGGAGACCTGCAAACACAGGATCTAACCCAATTAGGCATTGTCAAGGGCAGGACATACCTAATGAACCTGATGGATTTCTATGAAAAAGTAACTAAGGCCATGGATGAGGATAAAACAGAACATACTGCCTACCTCAACCTAGTAAAGGCATTTAACACAAACAACCAGGCTTAAATCCCTACTTCATCAGATGGATAGCCAATTGGCTCATGGACAGGACATTTGGTTAAAGTGGGGCAATCCAGATCCAGCAAGAGGCCAATTACTAATAGTGTACCGCAAGTGCTAGGACCACTCCTGTTTGGAATATACTTCTCTGAAGTCAAGGCTAATGTGGAAGGTCTCTGGATGACAAAGTTTGACAATGACTGCAACCTGGGGCAATCACTGAATCTTCTCACTAAATTTTTTTATTATTTCAAATAAGATGTCTTAAGAAACATTACATGAAATAAAGATAAATAACATATTTACAATTTTAAAACATTACTAACTTCAAACCATTATATAACTATTTACATTGGTGTCTATGCAAATAACATTGGAATTCTATATTATATAAAGTTAGAAACATACGATGATGTATCTTCTTCGATCTTTTCGAGTATTTCCAGTACTTTTATCCAAGATTAATAGTAAGAAGTAGATCTTTTAGTTCTGTTCTTCACTGTTAATATTTCCATGTGAGCAACTGTTGTTGTTAAATTCTCAAATTCCTTGAACGTAGGAGAAGCCTCATTTTTCCAGTGTATAGTTATGATTTTACGTGAAATTGCCAATAGTGACCATAGGATTTTAGTTCATAGGTTCATAGGTTCATACTAGGCTATCTGCCCTGGGGCATTTATAAGCCTAGCCTGATTGTGTTTGGCTTACGCCACCCCTTGATTTGAGTATACCTGTTCACCATGTCCTTCCAGGCTGACAAGTATTGACCCCTTTGAAATGATACCAGTAGCTAAGCCAAACTGTTAAAGTTGATCATTTTCTGCTGGTATAAAGTTTAGTTTACTGTGCCTCTGTCTAATAGTGACACGGAAGTAATCCCCGGGACAAACCTACGATCCTCCATCCACTCATCAAGATTCTTCTTGAAGAGAGTCAATGAGGTGCTCTGCCTAACATGAATTGGAATTCTATTCCAGAGCGAAGGGAGCCTCTGGGTTATGAATCTATCCCTCCAGCATGTTCTATTTATTTCTGTGCTGAGGTTCAAGTCCCTGGAGCGCGTGGCTCTAAGAGATTTAGATTTACTGAGGTGGAGCATGTCTATTAATTCTGGGTTGGACATAGCTTTATATGTCAGGCATAGATCGCCTCGAAGTAGGCGGTATGCAACTGAGTAGAGCTGGAGTTTTTTTAAGCGAGCAGCATATGGCATTTGTTTGAGTCCCTTGATCCTCCTGGTGAGGTACTTTTGGGGTCTTTCTAATTGCTGCAGGTGTCGGGTAAGGTACATCCTAAAGGGGGCATTGTATTCTATGATGGGCCTGATGAGCGATGAATAAAGGGGCACGATTACCTCTCTTGATCTAGATGTGAATCCTTTCATGATGAGGTGGGCTATGTAGAAGGTCTTTCTAACCACTTTGGCAATGTGGTTGTCAAAGGAGAGATTGCTATCAACTTGGGTCCCCAGATCCCTAATTACTTTCTCTGTACTTAATGGGTTACCACCTATGTGGTAATTTGTGGGCACATTGTTTTTGCCAAAGGGTATGACTATACACCTTTTGGCATTTAGCTTTAGACCATGGCTCTGGCACCAATTATCCGTCTCTGCGAGACCTTTTTGAAGGATGTTTGTGTCAGCTGGAGAGTTGATTATGGGGCCCAGTTTGCAGTCATCTGCGAACTTGGTGAGCCATAGTCCTCCCACGTTGGCCTGTACCTCAGAAAAGTAAATACCGAACAAGAGAGGTCCCAGGACAGAACCTTTTGGGATGCCACTTGTGACCGGTTTCAAGTCTGACATGGCTCCAGCAACTCTGACTCTGTGGGTTCTGTCTTTGAGCCAGTTTGCAACCCATCTTGTGACATAGGGGTTTATATTTAGGCTGGATAGCTTATCTATGATGCCCAAGTGGGGTATTGTGTCAAATGCCTTTGCGAGGTCCAGATAGGCTGTGTGGACTACCTTCCCTTCATCTATGGCCTTGGTGACTGTTTCAAAGAAGTCGACCAGGTTCAAAAGGCAGGATCTGCCCTTGACAAAGCCAAATTGGGTAGGATCTAGTGTCTGTAGGTCCCCAATGTCTTTGTTTATGAATTCCATGATGATCCTCTCCATAGCCTTGCATACTAGGCTAGTCAGGCTTATGGGGTGATAGTTTCTAGGGTCCGCAGAGGCGCCACCTAGTGTCTTTTTTTGGTACACAGTTTGGAATAGGAGAGTTGAATAAAATTAAAGACTTTGTTAATTGAAAATTATCATTATAAACAGTCTGAAAAAATAGTTAATGGATTTCCAGTACATATTGAGACATATACATTCATAAAAAACATGCTGCCAATCTGCTTTTATCTTGGTATGGCATCTCCAACATTGATCTTCAATAGAATATATTTTGGCTAACCTATGTGGTGTATAGAAACTTCTGTGTAGATATCTCCAAGTGAATAATTGCCAGTATTTTGATATTGTAGAAAATTTGGAAGATTTTAGAATATTACTTTTTTCTTCTTCAATTGGAGGATGGTTGTTTATTAAAGTATAATAATCCCAGTATGATTTTTCATGATAGTTTTTTTTTATTTTTTTAACAATTTTATAGATATTAGACAAATAACCTGTACCCTGATAAGACTGTTTTGTGATAAGAATAAGGTATTCAATGAGTTTTGGAGCTTCATGTCTAGCATTTGTTCTATTTTATTTATAAGAAAATGCCTTAGATTTTGTAAAAACAACCAATTGTCTTTATTTATATTATAGTTATAAATTATCTGTTCATTTGTTAGAATTTTCCCTTTCTCTATAAGTTGATGCCAAAAGAGTAATGTTTCTTCTTTAAGTATATTTATTTTAGATATTTGGAATGCATCTAGAATATTTGGTGTAAAATCTATAGGGAAAAATAAGAAAAATCCAAGAATTAATATCTGGTATTTTGTTTATATATGTTTTGAACACTGAAAGTGTAGAGCTTATATAGTTTGATGGCAGTTTATTAATATTATTCCTTTTCCCTATAAAAATAATCTTTTAACATCCATATAAGGGGTGACGATATTACTGTTAAGTTGTCTTGTATGTGATTATAATTGAATTATATGTAAATCTGCTCATGGGCTTGTTTCCATATAGGTGTGTATGAATTATTTAACCATAGTGTTATGTTTTTAATAACAGATGAGGTAATATATAAATCAATATCCGGTAAATTAATTCCAATGTCTTCACAATCTGGTAAATATTTATTTAAGGCTATACGGGTTTATTTGGAAACCATAGAAAATTTAAAATTAGTTTATTGCATCTTTGAATAATATATTTGGGAGGTGGCAATGAAAAATGTTGTATTAAGTATAATATTTTGGGAAATATGATTATTTTAATAAGATATAATCTGTCTGCTGTTGAAAAGATATATTTATTCCAGTAACCAATTGTTTGTTCTATTTTGTCTAGTATTTTATTATAGTTAAATATTAGAGAATCTGTTAATTCATTGAGTAGATTTATTCCCAGATATAATAATTTACTTTCTGTTACTATATATTTGGAAAATCTTTTGTTTATATTATTATGTTTTTACAATTACAGAGCATAATTTTAGTTTTGTTTTCATAAAATTTTAAGCCTGAAATATTTTGAAATTTATTCATGGAGTTAAATAAAACATTTAAAGACTCACTTGCATCTGAGAGAGTTAATAGTATATCATCAGCAAAGAGTTGGATTTTAAGGTTTAACATTTTATTAATACAAATGCCCTTTATGTTATTGTTTGATCTGATTTGATTTGCAAAGGGTTCTATGAGTAATGCAAATAACAATGGTGATAAAGGACAACCTTGTTTAGTTTCCTTTTTGATTGTTATAGGGCCTGATCTATGTGATCCTAATTTAACATATGCAGTAGATTTTTCATATAGTATTTGGATAAGATTATTAAAATTAGAAGGAAAGTTATATTCTTTTAAAACTAGTGAAAGAAAGTCCCAGTTAACCGAATCAAAAGCTTTATTAATATCTAATGAGATTACATTTAAATCTAGGACTTTATGTTTGCTATAATCTATTAATGTTAGTATTCTTTTAATATTATCTGAAGTATTTCTTCCTTTAATAAAACCTGTTTGATCTTTGTGAATTAAGAAAGGAAGAAAGTGTTTGATCCTATCTGTGTATATAGCCATAAACATCTTATAGTCTATATTGAGTAATGATATTGGCCTATATAAGGAACACTGCTTCTCATCTTTATCTGGTTTGATATTTGGGGATATCAATGAATATTTCCAAGAGGGTGGTATATTCAAATCTTTATTGGCTATATCATATACTTTTAATAATAAGGATATGGCTTGATTGGGTATTAATTTATACATTTCTGGTAGCATATTGTCTGGGCCAGGTGCTTTATTTGTCTTGAGCTTTTTAATTTGTGATTTTAATTCCGTCATATTGATTGGTTAGCTTATAATGTCTATTTGTTCTTGTGTTAATTTAATATGAATATTATTTTCTAAGTATTTTTTTATATCCTTAGTAGGTGTATCTTGAGTATTTATGGAATTATCAATGTTAAATTGGAGTCTGAATGCTTCTAAAATATCATTTAGTTCTGTAACTCTTTTGTTAGTATTAGGAATAAATATTTCTTTTATTTGCTTAGATTTAATTATTTTTTGTTCTATTAGTTAAGTGTCTCAGGTGTGCTGAATTAGTAGAGTATGAGTTTATTTTTATCTTTTCTAAGTTGATCATAATCTTATGATGTAACAATTCTGTATACTTCTTATTGATTTGTGTAATTTATTGAACTTGAGTAGTATTACCTTTTTGTATTTCCAGTTTCAATGTATCTGCTTTGTTTTGTAAGTCTAGCATATCTTTATTCCATAACATCCTTTTATTTATGTACCAGGATAATACTTTTCCATATGTAACTGCTTTTAATGAATCCCAGACATATATTTCTGAAATAGCTTCTGTGCAATTTATTTCCAGAAAGTTTTTGATTGTTTCTTCATAAAATTCTTTGAAATCTGTCAATTTTGTGATATAGGAAGGTATCCTAGTAATGGGATTTGAATAAAATGGTGTAAGCTCTATCTCAAAGACTATAGCATTATGATCAGATAAGGGACAATTTATAATTTTGACTTTGTCAATTTTTGTTATTAGTTCATTGGCAACATATATTCTATCAATTCTAGAGTTAGTTTTATATCTATGAGAATAAAATGTGAAGATCAGTGAGTCTGGCTCTGCAAATTCATTTATATCTTTTAAATACAATGTATCTATACATTTTGATAGTGCTTTCGAGATAGGTTGTTTTCTTCTTTTAGATTTAGAATCTGTATCTTTTTCATTCATTATACAGTTGAAGTCTCCTGCCAATATCAGGCTACCCTTAGTTAAATGAATTATCTCTTCAAAGTGCTGTTTAACTGTTTTAATCCTAGTCCTGGGATCCAATATAGATTTACTAACATATAGATTCTCTTATTTAACTTTATTGAAACTAGACAAAACATACCTGATGTATCTTGATGAGTAGTAATTATTTTAGGTGTTACAGTTGAGTTGCGAAGTAGTATAGCTACTCCTCTTTTTTTTTGTTTTGTATTGAGAGTTTATTAGTACTGTGTAATTATTAATATTTAAGTTGTTTATATCTCTATCTAATAAGTGTGTCTCTTGTAAGAAGACTATTTGTGGTTTATGTAAGTTTATGTACTTGAATAGGCTTCTCCTTTTATTACTATTATTTAGACCATTAACATTTATGGATAAACATTCCATTTCCTAGTTTTGAGTTTGTTTTATGTGTGAGTTTATGTAAATATTGTTTATTCTTAGTTCCATCTTGGATACAGAATTCAAAAAGTTTTTCTTGTATGATTTTTGCATGTTTCTGAGTGACACCAAAGTGATAGAATAAAAAAAAAAACAAATAACTTCCAAACTTGTAATTTTTAACCTTAAAAACCATTCCCTATCACTATGAGGTAATACACCTCTTTGTTTGGTTAGTGAATCTAACCAAACAAACTTTCTACCCTCACAAATAATATTTGGATCAGTTTCTCTTATCCTCTTAGTTTTTAAATAAAGATAATTGAATAATATATTAAGATAATCTAATCAGCTAATATATATATATAAATATATTCTTTACTCTTATCTTATTGTAATTCAATAATACTTATTTCTAATCAGGTTTCAAAAAGGTACAAATATTTAGATTAAGGTAGTATCATTTCAAAATAGTTTAGGGTATTAATAAACATCATGTTAAAATCTATAACTGTATGTTGCAGACATCTGTTGAAAACTATTTACTGACATTACTGTACAATACAATACCATTGTTGTATAAATGTTTTAGACTACTCAAGTCCAAAACCAGTGCTTAAATTAATATTTGCAAAGTCATATTGGAATAAAAACATGAATAGTTCTGAAACCACATCATATTTCATGTTTAACATAAACTGAAATGCAATACAATGTACAAGTATATTAATATTTCTTTAGTAGACATTAAATATGTTCCTCTGATTGCATTTTTCAGCTTTTCAAAGACAATTCCCATGGCTGGAGACAACAAGATCAAAATTTAGGCATCTCCCTTATCCAAGAGACTACTTCTAATGTTGTTACTTGATTGAGTGTTTTGTTGTTAACACTTTTATCAACTTTCAGAAGGACTTTGTATAATCAAAAAGACACAGTACAGAGGTAAAACTACAGTGCACTTGACCACATTTTCAAAGCAGACATCTATGTATATCACATATTAACTCTTACAGCTTAGACTGACACTTAACCAGTGAGTTTATCTGCTGACAATAAGTGCTGGAGATATAATTTTGGCTTATTTAACACTAGTAATTTAATCTTATGATTGAATAAAAGTTTAGAATTAAATGTCCGGAGCTTCTCATT
The DNA here is from genome assembly GCF_019279795.1 of Protopterus annectens. Lineage (NCBI taxonomy): Eukaryota > Metazoa > Chordata > Ceratodontiformes > Protopteridae > Protopterus > Protopterus annectens. The sequence continues at coordinate 1,824,017,343 of NC_056729.1, read as the reverse complement.
ATAGTATTTAAAAAGTATACTGGAGAACATATCAAAATAATGGAAGCGGCTAAGATTTAAACTATTATGTATGAAAATGTTACGGGTTAAAATTCCTAACCCACTTTGCAGTAAATAGACAAAATGTATTTAAACTATGGGGTAATACCTTTATTATGTCAGAAAGGTGATTAAGAAGCTTGTTTTTCCTCTAACATCAGAGGATAGCTATGGTGATCCATGCACTGCAAGAGTATTATTTATCCTGGTAATTGCTTTAAGACTGTATGTAGAAATATTTAATTCAAATAATTAACTGGCATTACAACAATGTTTCTCAGAAAAGTTGTTTTACAGTTAATGACTAGATAGAATGCATCATTGAGAGGATACACTTATCAAATGTCAAGTACTTTAGCTATAATATAAGTGTCCCCTCAAATTAATCCCTGATGAATTTACTGCTTAATAAACTTGCAGACTAATATTGGTGTCTTTCCATGTAGTAATATTGGAACATGAAAATATAGGTCTGCTGATCAGGAACAATCAGGCTCTCAACTGCTAGACAATGCTATACATTTGTCTGCAGAAAGGTTTAAGAATTACGGTTGCATTGTCAAGCATTTTTGTTTACACTAACAGTAACATGATATACCCACATACACTAGTATTGTGTCATTCTTGATAATGTAAAAAGCCAGGTAGTATTATAAGAAGGGTGAAGCCACAGCCAGGTAATATAATTAGAAGAGTACAGCCACAGTCATTATTCAGATGAGCAAAGGGGAACAGCATAACCCATCTAAGGATGGATAGCTCGCTGAGTACCTGCCACAATGTATGTTCATAATGCATGGTAACTTAGTAATAAATTAGGATGTGGGCTAAGCCTCTCCCTCTTCTACTCAAATTAGATTTAATACAATGTGTGTGTAGAACACAGATGCTTCGACAAAGTTCAAATCTATATGGGATATAAATATTGTATAATTGACACATTGGGTTAAATCCTCTGCTGGTATGTTACTTATTATAGTTGTTTATATGATTATTGCTTTTACCTTCTCTGTCTAGTATAGTATACTGTTATTTAAATGCTTGATTTGCTAAATGTACATTTAACCTTCTTGTTGCATCCCATTTGTCCACTTGAGGGCATATTTTGGTAGCAGGACATTAGTAGTATTTTGTAGGAGCACCAGTGTGGGAAATGGCAATTTTCCTTAAAATAAATCTGCCCGTTGCTTGACATTTATTAGTTTCTTTAGAGAATTTGTAAAACAGCAGTGATTCTATTTTGCTGATGATTAATTTCTGCTCTTTAAACTCTGCTGTACAAAACATAGTAAGGGATAGCTAAAATATCTGGAAATCTAAACTGACAGAAAGACAAGCAGATATATGTCCTTATCTATCAAGGTGTTAGAAGACATCAGAAGCCATAAGCTGAAAGTGCTTCAAAAATATATCTGTGTATATTTAGATGAACCTCATATGTTATTTAAGTTTCCTTAGAAGGAATTTAGGTTCCTGTATCTTTAAATGTGAACCTAGCTTATTTCCTGACTAGACGTCAATTAGAAAGAGTCAGGGGATGGCGTACACAAGTAAATGCGACAAGCAATAAGTAACTCGAGTATGTTTGTGGCTGTTAAATTGTCTTAAGAACCAAGCGGGAAAAGGTATGTGTTTTTTCTTTTTTTTTAATTTTCCCTTCTCTTACTTCGTGACAAACTCATGTAGTGTGCACGCGAGCACTCTAGTTTGCGGAGTAGTGTTCACAACTATCAAACTTTGCATTTTAAACATGCTATGCCTTATTTCTCTACAAAAGAAAAGACAACAGGATATCTAAGCTAGTCACAAGCATCTCTCAACTCCGGATGTCTGGAGCCACAACACACCTGACTTATAGCCTCAAAATATCACTTAAAACATATTTTTTCACTGGACTATATCAGTATGTGCATATGGGTCAAAGGCAGAACATCTTTTAAGATTATTTAAAATAGTCTTATAATACATCTAAACTGAAATACTTCATTTCAAAAGCAACACATTTCCACCCAGCATTAGCGTTTATCCAAACAGGGACACTTTTAACTTATAAAAAGTAATGCTGTCAGGGTTGTAACTGATAATAAGTTATATAGCAGCCATTACTATACCTATTAAGCAATATAACCATATACTGATTAAAGTATTATAAGTTAATGAAGATTTTATAATAAGAAGAGAAAAATAAAAACAACAAAATACAAAGAGAGAAAATAAATAAATATACAAATAAATAAATAAATATTTGAGAACATTATTATGCGTTGATTAATCTGATTAAGAATATGAAAATAATAAATGGATAATAATGAAAAATAGAGTAATGTTTAAATTATGCTTGGTATATTGATGTGATTTGAGATAAATGTATTTAAATTTATGCTAATTTTGATATTTAAAGTATGATTGAAAACAGTACATGTTTTGGTGTAACTTGAAGACAGTAAGAACTTTTCTTTTGTTGTTAGTATTATTATTTAGATTTTTACAGAATATAACATATGTAAGATTATTTGTCCTTTAGTTTTTTTTTTTTTTTGCTCAACAGTTTTCCAATTATTTACTTCAGCATTTCTTTTTGGTGTACTTATTGTCCAGTCCATAGATTCTTCATGTGTTTGGATGTTGTTGTTGGTAAGGTATTTTACTGCTGAATCTACTGTTTCAAAGATTTTTATTCCATTTGGTAGAAAAACTCTCAGTCTTTTTCTTCAAGGTTTTTATTACTGGTATAAATGATTTTCTTTTTGAAACCACCTTTATAGAATAATCATTGTCAAATCTTATTAATGAATCATTGTATTTGATGGGAGAATTTGCCAAAGCATTTCTTAATATAAGATCTTTATCTTGTGCAGAAAAAAGCCTCACAATTATAGATCTCGGCTTGTTCTTACTTGGAGAAGAAGTATTACCAGAAGCTGCTAGTGATCTATGCGCATGTTCTATACCATATGAAAGAGCTTCAGGTATTTTTGTTACATCTGGTATCCAGGTGGTAAGAAAGTTTATCATATTGTCCCCTTCAGATTTTTCTGGTAGACCATATATTCTAATATTATTTCTTCTTGTTCGATTTTCCATATCATCAAGCTGTTCTAGTAAATACGTGTTCTGTTGAAGTAAGAATTCAGTTTGTTGTTCTTCTATTTGGACTCTAGTGTCAATGTCACTTAATGACTGCTCAATAAGTGATATTTGTCCTTTCTGCTGTGTAAACATTTCTTGAAGCTGTTCCAGTTGTTGTGAGCACTTTTCTTTAAAATTATCTATTTTATTGTCCATCTTGTCGATTTTTATTGTAAGTTCCTGTATGTTTGCAATGAGAGATTGCAGGTCTTTTTTGAGAGAAGAGTCTTGTGCTGTATTCCTTAGATGACTCATGCTATAAAGCTGATATTAGTGCTGATTTTCCAGTAATTAATTTGACAGGAATTATTCAAGTTCTGACAATAAAAATGTTCTTATAGATGCTCAAAGTTATTAGAAATAAGTTAGTAATAAATATGTCTTCAAATTAAATATTATTTTGTAAAATTCCTGTCAGGAATTGTATTGAGTTAAGAGAGCTGAAATGAAGTGCAGCTATCAGTTCAGCATCCTAGTCACGCCCCCCAGTCACTGAATCTTCTAACAATGTAGATATCCTTCAGGAGGGTCTAGATCAGACAAATGATTAGTGCCAGAACCATGACCTAAAACTAAATGCAAAACAATGTATTATCATATCCTTTGGGAAGTCAAATGCCCCTGGAAATTCCAACATCAATAGCATACCCCTGAGAGTATACTCAGAGTTGAGAGATCTAGGTACACAGATAGATAGTAGCCTGAAGTTTGACAGGGCCATGTGTCCACAGTGGTGAGGAAATCCTTGTATGTGGCACAACTTATAGGTAAAATATAGCATCCAGATCCAAGGAAGTTATAGTCTTGCTGTACTCTGCCCTCATTAGACCAATAATTGAGCACAATGTGCTATTTGGCATATATAGCTGGAGTGACCTCAGAGGTTCCTCACAAAGAAAGTACAGGGTGTAAACTCATGTACTATGTGAATAGACTAAATGCCCTATCCCTTTACTGTGTCTTCTACTGACTATTAAAGAGTGACCTATGCCTGACCTACAAGGCACTCACAAATCCAACCCTGATGGAGCTGTTACACATCAGCAAGTTACACAACACTAGGGCCACCAAGTTACACAACACTAGGGCCACCAAGTTACACAGCATGAGGGCCACCAAGTTGCACAGCATGAGGGCCACTAATTTACACAGCACGAGGGCCACCAAGTTACACAGCATGAGGGCCACCAAGTTACCCAGCATGAGGGCCAACCAATCTAGAGATCTAAATTTAGCCAGCGACTCAAATAAAACATGCTGGAGAGACAGATATGTGTCTCAGAGATTGCCCCTTCTTTGGAACAGGCTCCCTATTTACATTAAATAGAGACCTTCCCAGACCCTCTTCACACATAATATAGATTAATGAATGGGGTATCACAAATTCACACCTGGGGTAGTGCCTATGATCTTTATGGAGAGGGGCAATCCATAGGATGCTCAATGCACAGGCACAAATCCATGCCATCCTGTTGAACCTAGGGGCCATATATTTGGTAAAATCGGGTTATATTGGCTTGACTTATAAGGGCCCTTAAGCCATTAGCCTAGTAATGCCCTATGAAACTATGAACCTATGGATAAGGAGGATTTTCTTTAGACCAGAGAGTGTTGCACACAGGATGGGACTCAGAACAGCAATAGATATAAATTCCTTTAGGTTTTGTATGGATCCAGAAGTTCTCTCTGCTTTTAGAGTTGTAAACAGCAGTGGTCCTCCAAATGGGGTTTCCATTCTGCAGTGCCTGTACCTGTTTAATTTGTTAACACCTATGTGGTGTATAATGTCACACCTCAAGCAGCCTACACACACCTTTGCATTCTAGAGCATTTTCTGAAAAAAAAACTTACAAAATCACAATATAACAAATATGAATATTTTGTGAACAATAAAAGGTATTAAAACTGTACGAATAACAAATGCATCAGTAAAACTATTCTTTGCAATAATAATAGTCAGTGCGTCCATAGTCTTTTTCCATAAATAGTTATTTATATTATAATGCATGCACGCCTATTTTTATTTTTTTGCTAAACTTTCACAAACAAATTGTTATAGCTTTTAAACTATACAACCTAGACTTACATTGTTAGAACTCTTTTGTTAACCAGACAAAAGCATTGACATGGTAACAAGATATTTTCCTGAGTGCATGTTTATTGGTATATTTACGGAAATATGAAAACATATGCATAATTGTATAATTAGCAACATATATAATACTGAATATTTCTCAAGATGTGAAACTTACAATGCCAATAACAACTTCAGTTTTCGTCAACAACATCTAAGGTTTCACCAGATGCCATTCAATAGTTTGTAAGACACCTGGTTGTTGAAGGTTTCATTTATTTATTTAACATTTGTTGACAGGGAAAGTCTGATTAGGACAGAGCCTATTTTCAGCAGATGCCTAGGAAGAAACACTCCAGATGCATATCTTTGGACTGTGGAAGAAAACCAGAGTATCTGGAGCAAATGCACATGAACATGGGTCGAACATGCAGAGTCAGCACACAAGGCACCACAGCCAAGAATCAAACCACAGAATCTCTTTCTGTGAGGCAACAACATTAACCACTGCACCACTCTGCCACCCGCCATCATAACCAGTAGCAAGCAATTAGCAGCATCTCCAGTATAGTATGATATAAACTAACACACTAAACTTTACTGTAGCCCATCATGGCATTTCACAACATGCCTCTCAATAACAAGTAGGGCTCTCAGTTATAAAAATATAAACAAAAATATGAAAATATGAATAATAAGTGGCAAACAATGATTAATTTCCACTGCAGTACATCCTTCATCACCAGTGTCAGTGTCATTTTGTTAATTACTCCTTGCTGTTTCTAATACTGTCTGTTATTAGTTGGTAACTCAATTATAGAAGGGGGGGTTGGCATAATGGTTAAGGTGCTTACCTTACAGACACAAGGTGCAGGGTTTGATTCTCACTTGGGGTAATTGGCTAGGCTCAAAAATGGCCCACAAGGGCAATTAGCCTAGTACTGAACTATGAACTAAGCCAGTCACAAAAAAGTTCTGAATGCTATAAGGAGCTATGGGTGTTAACTGGATGTATACAAAAAATTGCTATACACCTGAATGAGTTAAAGGTAAACCTAAGAATGACTCTGATTTTAAATCATTCTAGACATATGATCAGTAAAACCAGCTTTTTTTTGAAATATTTAAACTTAGTTGCACAAAGTGCTGTAAGTAAATGTTTCTGTTTTGTGTTTGTACGACATGTGAGAATTGATTGCCCATTGATTGGACTAAAACTGTTTACATGCAAACTTAATTAGAATTCTTTATTGACTGATTTACTGGGCATAATTGATAAACACAAAAAACTGTAAAGAAGAAAGTATCATTAACTTCCTCTCTATATTAAACTTTGGTTGCATTTGAAAAAGCCTTTAAGGTTGATATTGGAGTTTTTATGACAAGACTTAGAGAAAAAGGCATTACTTCCCAGAACAGGGTTGCTTTAAGCAAACTGATTATAACATAGGTTCATAGGTTCATAGGTTCATACTAGGCTATCTGCCCTAGGGCATTTATAAGCCTAGCCAGAGTGTGTTTGGCTTTCGCCACCCATTTTGAATTAATTTTGCTATGCGTTTTTTGAGGTTAGTATACTGTGCCTCTGTCTAACAGTGACACAGAAGTGATAGCCGGGGTAAACCTACGATCTCCCATCCACTCATCAAGATTCCTCTTGAAGAGAGTCAGTGTGGGACTCTGCCTAACCTGTACTGGGATTTTATTCCAGAGTGAAGGGAGCCTCTGGGTTATGAATCTGTCCCTCCAGCATGTCCTATTTATTTCAGGGCTGAGGTTCAAGTCTCTCAAGCACGTAGCTCGATGGGATTTGGATTTTCTGAGGTGCAGCATGTCCATTAATTCTGGGTTGGACATGGCTTTATATGTCAGGCACAGATCGCCTCTGAGCAGGCGGTATGCCACTGAGTAGAGCTGGAGTTTCTTTAACCGGGCAGCATATGGCATCTGTTTGAGCCCTTTGATCCTCTTGGTGAGGTACTTTTGGGGTCTTTCCAGTTGCTGCAGGTGTCTGGTAAGGTACATCCCAAAAGGGGCATTGTACTCAATTATGGGCCTGATGAGGGATGAGTAAAGAGGTACGATGACCTCCCCTGATCTAGATGTGAATCCCTTCACGATTAGGTGGGCTATATAAAATGTTTTTCTAACCACTTTGGCCACGTGGTTGTCAAATGAGAGATTGCTATCAACTTGGGTCCCCAGGTCCCTAATGACTTCTTCTGTACTTAATGGATTACCAACTATGTGGTAATTTGTGGGCACTTTGTTTTTACCAAAGGGGATGACTATACACTTCTTAGCGTTTAGCCTGAGGCCATGGCTCTGGCACCAGTTGTCTGTTTCTATGAGGCCCTTTTGGAGGATGCTTGTGTCGGCTGGAGAGTTGATTATGGCACCCAGTTTGCAGTCATCTGCGAACTTGGTCAGCCACAGTCCTTCTGTGTTGGCCTGTACCACCGAGAAATATATACCGAACAAGAGAGGTCCCAGGACTGAGCCTTGTGGGACGCCACTTGTAACTGGTTTGGAGTCTGACATGGCTCCAGCAATTCTAACCATGTGGGTTCTGTCCTTGAGCCAGTTTGCAACCCATCTAGTGACATAGGGGTTTATATTTAAGCTGGTGAGCTTATCTATAATTCCCAAGTGGGGTATTGTATCGAAGGCTTTTGCGAGGTCCAGGTAGGCTGTGTGGACCACCTTCCCCTCGTCAATGGCCTTGGTGACAGTTTCAAAGAAATCAACCAGGTTTAAGAGGCAGGATCTGCCCTTAACAAAGCCAAACTGGGTAGGATCCAGTGTCTGTAGGTCCCCAATATTTTTATTTATGAGGTCCATGATGATCCTTTCCATAGCTTTGCAGACCAAGCTAGTCAGGCTTATGGGGCGATAGTTTCCAGGATCCGTTGAGGCACCACCTTTGTGGAGAGGGACCACTGTTGCTGTACGCCACTCTTTGGGTACATATCCTGTAGTAAGGCTAAGATTGAACAGTAGTTTTATGTTTGGGTTTAGCTCTTCTTGGAGTTCATGTAGGACGCAGCCGGGACACCATCTGGTCCCATTGATGCTGTGTTTTTGCTTTGGAGAGGCGGCTCTTACCTGAGCATCTGAGATGTCAGGGGCAGCACTCTGTTGGGATAGATATTTGCCCTTTTGGTGGGGAGAGGGGAGAAGTTTGCACTGAACCTGTCAGCTAGGATGTTGGCAATGTCTGTGGGCTCGGTGTATTTTTGTCATTTTGGACTAATTCTGAGCATATCTGGGAATTCCCACCCAGGTTCCTAACATAACTAAAGAAAGCCTTGTGATTATCCTTAGTGTCCTGTGCAATTTTTCTCTCGAAGCTGGCCTTAGACGATTTTATGAGTGCCCGTAGTTTTTTGCTAATACTGATCAGAGATGCCTTCCCTTTTTGGGATTTTGCTCTATCATGTAGTAGCTTCCTCCTTCTATTGTATAGTTTGTTTATGGCTGGGGTCCACCAGACAGGACGTCTGCCTTTGGAGGATTGGGTCTTGGTTTTATTTGGGATTGCATGATCCATGCATTCCTGAAGGTGTTCATAGAATGTGTTTATAAAGGATTCTGCGGTCTGGGCCATATTTTCCACAGGCCCGGGGGCTTTGAAGAATTTCGCCTTGGTTTTGAGGCGTGTGAAATTTGCTTTAGAGAAGTTTTTCACTGTGGTTTTCTGGGCAGGGGGTGGGGTCGGGATGTGAATATCCAGTGAGATTAGTTTATGGTCTGATCTTACCAGTGAGGGATACACTTCTGGTCTGGAGCATAGTGTCCCCATGTTGGTGATGATCAGGTCCAGTATGTTTTCCCCTCTTGTGGGAGTGGTAACAAGTTGTTCCATTGCATTTGAGTTTATAAATTCTAGGAACCTTTGGGCTAGGGTGTTGGAGCTAGAGTAATGCTCCCAGTCTATGTTTGGGTAGTTGAAGTCGCCCAATATAATGGTGTTTGGAGAGACCTTCATATTTTCCAGTATTCTCAGGAAGGCCAAGTGGGGTTCCTGTGTTTGGGAGGGTGGTCTGTAGCAGGCTATAAACTGGAAGGCAGTTTTACCCACAGTTAGTTGCACATGGATATTCTCTGATGCTTCGTGCTGTGCCACCAACCTGGAGGTGTGGGTATCTTTGACAAATATTGATACGCCCCCTCCTTTTGTGGTTCAGTCCAAGTTTTGGGGCCGAAAAGTATGGTATGAGGTATAACCTGGTAGTGCTGGGGTGCTCTCGGGAGCCTTGAACCAGGTTTCTGTTACTGCACAGATATTGATGTTCTCCATGCTAAGGAGAGTATCGAGTGCATGCATCTTGAGGTTTAGACTTCTGGCGTTGAGTAGCATTACTCTTAGTTTCTTATCCCTTGTGATACCTATGGAGGTGGGTTTGTCTTTTGAGCCTTGCCTAAAAAAGGCACTATGGGGGTAGCAAGAGCCTTTGCCAATATCCGAAAGCCCAGGGCTAACAATGCTAGGATCATAAAAAAAAATGATAGGAATGGGGTTGTAGTTGTAATGTATATTGCATAATATATATGTGAAGTGTAAAATATTGTTTAGCACATCAGCTATTTAAAAGAAACCTGCTTTGATATTACTAGAGCTTAATGGCTGTCAATGCTGACCTCTTATTTAACTACTAAAAGAATTTTCTGAGGTATTTACACTTATTATATGTAGAAAAACCTTGTATCCCTACATGTTTTGGATCCCAAAGATACTTTAATCTCAAAGTAAATGTCCTTTCAAGCCCATTATGTTGACTAGGAGGTAAAACATGGAGCTTGTCCTTTACTTTAGTGACAGCCTCGTTAACTATGCTGTTAACTTGGGTACATTTTACTTAAGATACTCTGGGCATTTTTTCATGCTTTACACACTTGCGTTTGTGGAAGATGTGTTTATCACTGTGGATATGAAAGATGTATATATTATTATCTCACAAACTGAAGAAATGTTGATAATTAGGGAGCATTTTGTAGCAATGGTTTTGGATATATTATCAACATTGATGTGATTTGCAAATAATTGGATGTTGTTTTGAGCAATAACGTCATTAAGTTCAGTAAGTTCTTTTAGCTAGTTTGTGGGGTTGTGAAAAGGACTTAATAGTCTCACATTTGTTAATTTAGCAGAAGCAGATGACCATTTATCAATCTGGGATGCCCTACCCACGTCCTTATCCCTGATGACCTCACTGCCTAAATTTAAAAAAACTATCCGCGACTTCCTCAGTAACAAATGGTTATGTCCATGCTCTACTCCAGACTGATACTTGCACCACTTCAGTACTATGGTAACTATTGTCCTAAACTAGAGTCCTATCTGTTACTTGCATATAAACATGTACCATATCAAAGTTATGATAATATTCATATAACAATGTTACTATTAACAGTGTAATACTGTCCAATGACTATTGCAACTGTATCCGTCTAGTGTCTGCAGCCCATACCTATATGTGTCAATAACTAGATACCCTACTGGATCTAGTTGAAATATGTATCTGTCTGTAACTTTAAATCCATAAGTGTCTGCAATTTATACCTATATGTGTCATTAACTAGATACCTTAAATGATCTAGGTGAAATATGTACCCAAGTTTGTCTGTATGTTCTATTTAATTGTCTCTTTGGAGCTTTTCTCCCCGGGCCTCCACTGAAAATGGACATATATCCAGCTGGACTATCCCGGTTAACAAATGTAAAATAAAATAAATAAAAGTATATTAGGTTGCATATGTTATATTGATGCTTCATTGGTGGGTGAAGAGTCAACAATTACTTTTTTCACATCTCATAATTCTGCACCTTTTTTAGAATTTACTGCTTAGTGGTCTCAGGTTTCTGTTAAAGTTTCTAGATGTATGGCTTGAGGCCATTAAACCTTTAGCTACTTGTAAATCTATGGTGTTTAGAAAACCCACCTTTGGTAATACATGCATGCATGCCAAAAGTTGTCATCCTAAATCTATAAAGGACAATGTGGTAAATGGATAAGCTCTATATTTTTTATATCTCACCCACCTCTGAGGATGAGATCTTGGATCGAGAATTGTTTACGCTAAAGGGCAGGCTCCTTAATTAAGGTTATGTTACTTAACTGTCTGACAACATATTTGATAAAGTAGAAGCAGACAGGAAAACACATATTGCCCTGATACTTGGTTCAGTGTTCAATGTTACAGTTAATCATAAAATTAATGCTACAATTGGTTTTGAATCTGTCTTATCTTTATAATGCACCTTGGATACCACATAGATTAAAAAATGCTGGTGCTAAAACTTGGAAGATTTGACAAGGCAATAATGATTTATTTAATAAAACTGAACATGTTCCCAGGTTTATTCATAAGAGAAAATCTAACCTCAAATCTTTATTTCAAAGCAAAGCAGCAAGACACATGGGATGAAACTAAAGACAGATAAGAGAGTGGTAATGACAGCAAATTGGGGAAATAAAAAGCTGAGAATAGAGATAGAAGGGAAGATAGTGGAACAGGTAAACAGCTTCAAATATGTGGGGGGGTGGTTGAGGAGAAGGGAAGTCTGAATGAAGAGGTCAAAGCTAGAATTAGAGGGGCTACAGCCAACTGGCATAGAGTATCAGGTGTAGTGAATGACAGAAGAATGCCAAAGAAACTCAAATGTAAGGTGTACAAAACAATGGTGTGACCAGTATTGCTGTATGGTACAGAAAACTGGGCAGTAAAGGCAGAGCAGATGAGGAGGTTAGAGGTGAAGGAGATGAAGTGCCTGAGAAAGGTGGTAGGATGCACACTGTGGGACAGACAAAAAAATGGGGACATAAGAGCAGAAGCCAAAGTCACTTCAATTGCAGAAAAGATCAAAGAGAACAGATTATGGTGTTCCAGGCAGATGTGCAAAAAAACAGAGGACAGTCTGGTGAGGAAGATTTGGGACAGACAGAAAGAAGGTAAGAGGAAGCGAGGACGTCCAGCAAAGAGGTGGATGGATTGTGTGAAAGAAGATCTGCGACAGTCAGGCATGAGTGTTGAAAAAGGCAGGAGTGCGGCACTGAATCAAAAGAGATGGTGACAGTTATTACGATACCCCAACCCCCTGTAGAAAAAATGGGGAAAAAGTGGATGATGATGATGATGTACTTGTCATCAGGATTGCACTGTAATGACATCACATGGCACTTTCCTTTTGGGTTCTTCAAATACTACAAATACATGTTAAGTAGTTCTTATTTAGAATTTAGACATTTTGAGAGAACCATATACCACAAAAAGAGATGTTAACTGCAAATGTTCTTATCTAATGTATTTAGTACTGCGTGACAGCTGTAACAATTTTTTATATTGGCAGGACCATGTGTAGGCTCTCACAAAGATTGTATGAGCATCTTTATGCAATCAAGTCCAAACAGAAAAGTAATGGTTTATTGAATCATTCAATGGTTTGTCAATTTTTTTAAATGTTTCTGTCTTTGTGATGTACTTTTCTGATGCTGAACAATTTGGAGGGATCTTTGACACTTTCAATGACATTGAAGTTTTATGTTGGCAAATTAGGACTAATGCAAATTGTTTTCTGGACTTAATTATGTGTTTTAAAGAAGAGAACAGATAAGTTACAACTTTCTAATTTTATATTCAGGGGTGTTTCTATTTGGTCATGTGGGTTGTCCACTTGTCATGGACCATGTTTTTTGTGAAGGCCTTCCATGAAAGAAAAGGTCTACATCAACACAGATTATAGTAATCTTATTTTTTTGAACAAATGAACACAGATACAGAAATTTATGATAATACTTTTATATTTTTAATTGACCACTTCATCAGACAAAAAAGGCATTATTTTAAAACCAATTTTTTTTTATTTTACTTCTGCTAATTTTTCTTAAACTGTGATTACATGGTTCTGTATTGATATAAAACTTTTTTTCTCAAGCAAGGCCTCCAGAAAAAAAAATCTGTGACAAGTGGACAACTCACATACTTAAAGTAAAAACCATTAAATGTAATTAAACCATGTCAAGCAAAAAAGAAATACAAATAAACAATCTGTTCCACTACTGTAAGGAGTTAAAGTATATTAGGAATATCTTTAGGCACCTTGTCTGAATAGTATATTTTATTATTAGCTATAATAAAGAGTTTAAGTTTACTTTGCAAAACAAAAAATATAATTTATATTTTAGGATTTTTTTTCTGTATGGTTCATATTTTATACAGCTCTACCACCAAAATTATATCACAAACTCTCTACATATATTAGAAAAACATATTATAAAACCACCCTTTGTATTGAAAAGCAATAATTATTCTGAAGTATAATAAAGCTATGTGGTATAGTGGTTATTGCATTTCCTTTACATGCAGAAGGTCCTGGGTTTAATCCCTAGAGGGTACATTATTTCTCAGAGAATTCCCATTCTTGGGAACAGGCTCCCTATCCATGTGAAGCAGAGTTCTTCCCTATCTCTGTTTAAGCACAACTTGGACCAATGGATGGGTAATCAGAAATTCACCCCTGGTCTGGCTCCTATGTCTCTGATGGACAGAGGCAGTCAGTAAATCACCACCTATAAATCAAATATCAATCAAACTTGTGGGTCGCATTTGGGTTGCACGAATAGACTTTTAAAGGACCTAGTGGTTGTTAACCTAGTATATGCCTATGAACTAATAAATTTGGTTGTGAATTCAGTATTGTGACATTTTTTTAAATGGGAGAACTGGTGTCCAGTGGATGCAATTAGAACAGAAATGCAAACATTTGTGTAGTGCTATAAAGTATGAAGACTCTAACATTTACACATTTTTTACATCCGTATTTCATTCAAATGATGTCCCAAGAAGGAAGCTGAAGCTCTAAAAATCACATGAGTGGGAGTCATTCTTAACAACCAAATAAATCACAAAAAAATATCAGGACATCAGTGATGAACTTGTTCACCTTGGTCACTTAAACTGTTATCTCCATGACTGAAACTCATAAGAAAAGTTTGGAATGAAGGGAAGCTAAGCCTGATGGGAGAAGTAGAGGAGTTTGTAAGGTTTTTGGGGGTTATAAAAATGTACCCCCCTTTCAGTGATCTACCTGTGGGAAGCTGCCACATTTTGGCACACTCACACAGCTCATCTGGGGTGCATGAAATTTGAGGTCAAGATCACAACCTCAAGTCCTTGTGAAGTAGAATGGAGCCCTCCTTCAGTTATCAATCCTGACGTGGAGCATAAACTGACCATCTCCCCCAGAGATGTCTGAGAGGACCTTGACTGCACACTCGCATCTCCCCCAGAGATGTCTGAGAGGACCTTGACTGATCACTCGCATCTCCCCCAGAGATGTCTGAGAGGACCTTGACTGCTCACTCGCATCTCCCCCAGAGATGTCTGAGAGGACCTTGACTGCTCACTCGCATCTCCCCCAGAGATGTCTGAGAGGACCTTGACTGCTCACTCGCATCTCCCCCAGAGATGTCTGAGAGGACCTTGACTGCTCACTCGCATCTCCCCCAGAGATGTCTGAGAGGACCTTGACTGCTCACTCGCATCTCCCCCAGAGATGTCTGAGAGGACCTTGACTGCTCACTCGCATCTCCCCGAGAGATGTCTGAGAGGACCTTGACTGCTCACTCGCATCTCCCCCAGAGATGTCTGAGAGGACCTTGACTGCTCACTCGCATCTCCCCCAGAGATGTCTGAGAGGACCTTGACTGCTCACTCGCATCTCCCCCAGAGATGTCTGAAAGGACCTTGACTGCTCACTCGCATCTCCTCCAGAGATGTCTGAGAGAACCTTGACTGCTCACTCGCACCTCCCCCAGAGATGTCTGAGAGGACCTTGACTGCTCACTCGCATCTCCCCCAGAGATGTCTGAGAGGACCTTGACTGCTCACTCGCATCTCCCCCAGAGATGTCTGAGAGGACCTTGACTGCTCACTCGCATCTCCCCCAGAGATGTCCGAGAGGACCTTGACTGCTCACTCGCATCTCCCCCAGAGATGTCTGAGAGGACCTTGACTGCTCACTCGCATCTCCCCCAGAGATGTCTGAGAGGACCTTGACTGCTCACTCGCATCTCCCCCAGAGATGTCTGAGAGGACCTTAACTGCTCACTCGCATCTCCCCCAGAGATGTCTGAGATGACCTTGACTGC
>NC_056729.1:1823879450-1823996950 GCF_019279795.1 Protopterus annectens | reverse complement strand
ACGGATGAAAGTGCTAAACCTTTTGTTTCTATTGCTGTGTTCCAATAAATAGTTTTCACTGTTTTTTCGGCTTCTGGTTTGGTTACTATCCCTAATATTGTCTTGAAACCTAAGCTTAAAAGCCCTCTGGCTTTCCCCCACTTAACATAAATTGCAGGGACATTTTAAAACATAAATAATCCCCCCAGTATTACACATAACTTTATTAGCAGGATCAGATCTAATATTATTAATCTTTGGAAAACCGTTTCCTACCTGATTACAAATAGAGCATTTTCCACATTGAAAGGTACCTTTTCTAAAAGAAATGTTCATAGAGACACAACAAGTTAGAAGAATAAACTTACTGTGTGCTAACATGTCCACCAAACTATGGCCCTGTGCTAGAGGTCATTAAATATCTTACTTTTATTTTGTGGCTGTTGTTACTTTACTAATGACAGGATTAGCTGGCTGTTTTTCACAATTAGTAATTTTGGGGAGAATGTTAACTTCCAAGATGTCAACATAAGGATGGACATGCAACGTGAATGTTTTAAGAATAAACTGCATAGAAAGAAAACCTTTGCTAATAATTATTTCCGTTAGCTGACACCCCAGTTTTATGAAGTGGAATAATTTTAGTGGTCAGGTTATCAGATTTAGTAGATTAATAAGTGACAATCAATGTTTTTTAAAAGAGGTAGATGCCCTTGTTAACATGTTTGTGATTAGGAGTTATCCTGTAAATAAATTAATTAATTCATATTAAGGATTAAATAATTTCTTCTAGATGTAGTAACTTTATTCATATTTTAATTAGTTTTACCCTGAAAGCAAAGTAGATGATTTATTTAACTGGGATAGAAGTCACACTTTTCCTATCCCAGTAGGATTACATTCCCAGGAGATTCAGGGGCAACTGGAAAGTTATTTTGGGGAATCAAGATGTAGTGGAAGTTGTAGGAAATGGCCCCAGGTTCATATTCTAAAAGGGTTGTAATTTTAAATTATTAGGAACAATCCAGTGTTAACCTCCTCAGTACAGTTACAGGTAGACCAAAAATGGAAAAAATTTGAAGAGCAGTTGACCAACCACACTTTATTTATGGATACGAAAATACCAGAATAATGTTGACCTAGGCTTCATCCACTCTATTAGTTACAGGTAGGGTAGAGACTTA
The DNA here is from genome assembly GCF_019279795.1 of Protopterus annectens. Taxonomy (NCBI): domain Eukaryota; kingdom Metazoa; phylum Chordata; order Ceratodontiformes; family Protopteridae; genus Protopterus; species Protopterus annectens. Next base: position 1,823,995,787 of record NC_056729.1, on the reverse strand, counting down.
TCCCTGCTTAAATTGCAAATATTGCAGGTTTGTCAATGTGAATCATTCGGTTTATTTTCCACATTTAAACAAGGACATTAGCCAGTCAGTATTACAGTTGTTTTCTACATTTAAACAAGAACATTGTAGCCAGTCAGTGTTAGGTGAAATGGGTCTACTTCACAATATCGAAAGCTGACAATAACGAAGCTGATATTGTCAGCACCACAGCATCGAAAGCACAGAACATCGTGCAGGTAAATGGAAATCTCCATAGGGGGAGATTTCCGTTTACCTCAATGAGCTCTATTCAGTCGCATACCGTCTGCTCAGAGGTGATCTGTGCCTGACATACAAGGCCATGTCCAACCCGGAATTAATGGACATGCTCCACCTCAAAAAATCCAAATCCACCAGAGCCACGAGAGCAAGAGACTTAAACCTCAGCACGGATATAAATAGGACGTGCTGGAGGGACAGATTCATCACCCAGAGACTCCCTACACTATGGAACAGAATCCCAGTCCATGTGAGGCAGAGCCCCTCACTGACTCTGTTCAAGAGAAATCTTGACGAGTGGATGGGTGATCGTAGGTTTACCCCGGGAATCATCTCTGTATCACTACTGGACAGAGGCACAGCAAACTAATGGGTATAGTATTCTCATCCTAAGGGGTGGTGAAAGCCACACACACTCTGGCTAGGCTTATAAATGCCCTAGGGAAGATAGCCTAGTATGAACCTATGAACCTATGAACCTATAGTCTTGAAACTGGAATATTTAGGTAGGGGGTGGGGGGTGTTGGAGGGCTTGCCCCCTGCCTATTCTAGTTATTTTTTATTTTTGTTTTTTTTTTAAATGTTATTCAATGTTTTACTACATCTATCACTAGAGGTCGACCTTTAGTGATTCGGTGTAGTAAGATTTCGATAACGTGATATAGACACAGTAAAACTGTAGGTGTTGTTTACCTTGTTAATTGTTTTAGCAGTGACAAGTATGAAAGACTGTTAAGATTATATCGCAAAGAATATATGAGCATTGTGCGGTTATAAAAAGGAAGGATTTCACCAATGCTCTTGCAAAGTCTGCATCTAACTGTTCTAATTTCAGGAAATTTTCTTTTTATGTTCTAACTTTAAGAAGCAGTGGACCAAAGTTTATATGTATACAGCTTTAACAATGTCCTTGAAAGTAGGGATTTTAGATGGCAGATTTGGTTGGTTTGAGATAAAGAGCCTGGATTAAATTAATTTGTAAATTTTAAGTGTCTGTTAAAGAACATACTTATTTAAGGTTTAGTATTTTTACTAACTGTCTCCTCAATTTTAGGGTTGCCGTGACAACTCAATTACAATATAAGTGTTCCTATAGGCTGGGGGTTATTTTTAAAGAAACATACATCATGTATTTTTTACTTAAACTCATGGTGAATGTAGTAAGGTATTCTGATGAAGTTCTTAAACCATTAAAGAACAAAAGCACTAAAAGTTTATTGTGGGATCTTAGAAATCTGTTCCAGTAAAGGGTTTTGAATCTTTAGTTGTTTTTACCTGTTACTTACTCACTTAGGTGTTCATGAAAAAGTGTGTAAAAGACAGCACAGACAGTATAAAACCAATACATTGATAAGACAGCACAGATAGTATAAAACCAATACTTTAATAAGACAGCACAGATAGTATAAAACCAATACTTTAATAAGACAGCACAGATAGTATAAAACCAATACTTTGATAAGACAGCACAGATAGTATAAAACCAATACTTTGATAAGACAGCACAGATAGTATAAAACCAATACTTTGATAAGACAGCACAGATAGTATAAAACCAATACTTTGATAAGACAGCACAGATAGTATAAAACCAATGCTTTGATAAGACAGCACAGATAGTATAAAACCAATACTTTGATAAGACAGCACAGATAGTATAAAACCAATACTTTGATAAGACAGCACAGATAGTATAAAACCAATACTTTGATAAGACAGCACAGATAGTATAAAACCAATGCTTTGATAAGACAGCACAGATAGTATAAAACCAATACTTTGATAAGACAGCACAGATAGTATAAAACCAATACTTTGATAAGACAGCACAGATAGTATAAAACCAATACTTTGATGAGACAGCACAAATAGTATAAAACCAATACTTTGATAAGACAGCACAGATAGTATAAAACCAATACTTTGATAAATAAGGAATGCAACTGATGAGTTGATGGAGGTTTCACATGTAGAACTCTATCAGATCTACCAAGAGCTAAGGCCATGTTAGTTTCATTATCATCACATAAAAGCTACAATGAATTAAATATTAGTGTGTAATAGTTCAGCTTTTATAAGACAGTCTATTAGAATGCATACATGAATGCCAAATTGTTACGCTGCTAGGAAGGTCATAAGTAACACCTTCAAAGTGTTCATGCTGAGGGAAGTGCTGATCTGCGTGCACAACACATCAATGTGTCTAGTGTCATAAAACGTGCATTTAACATAAATGTTCCATACATTCCATACACAGAAGACATTCCATAATGCATGTACTGCATGTAAACAGAGATTCGTGAATAGTCTCAATGCCAAGGCTTTTTCCACAAATATACTGCAACAACAATGTAGTTCTCCATGGTATGTCATCACACTGCTCAATGATGCAATGAGAAAATATTCCTGTGTCATCACAGTGCTCAGTGATGCAACAATAAAATATTCCTATGTCATCACAGTGCTCAGTGATGCAACGAGAACATATTCATATGTCATCACAATGCTCAAGGATACAATTAGAAAATATTCATATGTCATCACAGTGCTCAATGATGCAACAATAAAATATTCCTATGTCATCACAATGCTCAATGATGCAATGAGAAAATATTCCTGTGTCATCACAATGCTCAATGATGCAACGAGAACATATTCATATGTCATCACAGTGCTCAAGGATACAATAAGAAAATATTCCTATGCCATCACAGTGCTCAATGATGCAACAAGAAATATTCCTCTGTCATCAGAGCGCTCAAGGATGCAACATGAAAAATATTCTTGTCATTACAGTGCATAGTGGCGCAACAACAAAAAATATTCTGATGTCATTAGAATGCTCAATGATGCAACAAAAATATTATTTTATCACAGTGCACAATGATGCAACAAGAAAATAGTCCTATGCCATTACAGTGCTCAATAATGCAACAATAAAATATTATTGTGTCATTACAGTGCATAGTGTTGCAACAACAAAAATATTCCTATGTCAGAGTGCTCAGTGATGCAGCATAAATATTATTATGTCATCACAATGCACAATGATGATACAAGAAAATAGTCTTATGTCATCACAGTGCTTCATGATGCAATAAGAAAAATATTTGTACGTCATCACAGAACTCAGTGATCCAACAAGAAGAATATTCCTATGTGATCATACTGCACAATGATTCAAAAAAGCATACCTATTTCATTGCAGTGCTCACTAATGCAACAAAAATATTGCTATGTCATTACAGTGCTCAATGATGCAACAAGAAATATTCTTATGTCATCACAGTGTTCAGTGATGCAACATGAAACATATTCCTATGTCATCACAGTGTTTATTGATGTGACAAAAAAAAACATTCCCATAGCATCACAGTGCAGAATGATGCAACAAGAAAAATAATTCCTCCACACTTCTTTTGCTCACATTTTGAAAATGTTTTGTTTTGCAGCTGATTTCATTTTCAATTATATAGTTCATTTTAACTTTGCAAGTGAGTTTGCAAAACACAAGGATTTGATGGTGTTGTTTGTTTTTTTTTTCTTTCACAGTTTACACATATTTTTCTTTGTAGCCACACCAAGAAATAATGTAGTGGTAGGTATTGGATGATGATTTACATACACTATAATAGATTATTGGTAAGAAAAAATAACTTTCATGTTTAGCACAAAAGTTTTTTACTCACACTGTACTATCAGTAGGATATCACCACATGTTATTTCACAAGGTATGGTGTTCCACCTCCAATACCTAGTTGTTAGCTTGTCTTTCTAGAAACTCCCTATTGATGTATTTAACATGGAAATATAGTACTCTGTACATTAATTTAGGTAGTGAGGTATTCTGGGTTCAGTCTCTCATGATGTCATGAAAGGGATTTTCAGGTCTAAGAAAAATTATTCAGTATACATTCTCATACATAGGTCTATTCAGGAATCACATGTCTCAGTCATATAGAAAAAAAGGCTTGCCACATCCCACTTGACAAAGGAGGTAACATCAATGATATATCTAACTTTAGGTTTGCACATTGGCTGTATTATAGTCAGTGAAGTTTATCTGAGGTGTGATTACTGCTAACTGAAAACTCCAATGATATATCTAACTTTAGGTTTGCACATTGGCACTAGCATAGCCAATGAGGATCATCCGAGGTGTGATTACTGCTAACTGAAAACTCAATAATATATCTAACTTTAGGTTTGCACATTGGCAGTACCATAGCTGATGAGGTATATCCAAGGTGTGATTACTGCTAACTGAAAACTCCAATGATATATCTAATTTTAGATTTACACATCGGCAGTATCATAGCCAATGAGGTTTATCTGAGGTGTGATTACTGCTAACTGAAAACTCCAGTGATATATCTAACTTTATGTTTGCACATTGGCAGTATCATAGCTGATGAGGTATATCCAAGATGTGATTACTGCGAACTGAAAACTCCAATGATGTATCTAACTTTAGGTTTGCACATTGGCAGTATCATAGCTGATGAGGATCATCCGAGGTGTGATTACTGCGAACTGAAAACTCCAATGATGTATCTAACTTTAGGTTTGCACATTGGCAGTATCATAGCTGATGAGGATCATCCGAGGTGTGATTACTGCGAACTGAAAACTCAATGATATATCTAACTTTAGGTTTGCACATTGGCAGTATCATAGCTGATGAGGATTATCCGAGGTGTGATTACTGCGAACTGAAAACTCCAGTGATGTATCTAACTTTAGGTTTGCACATTGGCAGTATCATAGCTAATGAGGTTTGTATGAGTCGTGATTACTGCGAACTGAAAACTCCAATGATACATCTAACTTTAGGTTTGCACATTGGCTGTATCATAGCCAGTGATGTTTATCCGAGGTGTGATTACTGCGAACTGAAAACCCCAACGATGTATCTAACTTTAGGTTTGCACATTGGCAGTATCATAGCTAATGAGGTTTGTCTGAGTCGTGATTACTGCGAACTGAAAACCCCAACGATGTATCTAAGTTTAGGTTTGCACATTGGCAGTGTCATAGCTGATGAGGTTTGTCTGAGTCGTGATTACTGCGAACTGAAAACCCCAACGATGTATCTAACTTTAGGTTTGCACATTGGCAGTATCATAGCTAATGAGGTTTGTCTGAGTCGTGATTACTGCGAACTGAAAACCCCAACGATGTATCTAAGTTTAGGTTTGCACATTGGCAGTGTCATAGCTAATGAGGTTTGTCTGAGTCGTGATTACTGTTAACTGAAAACCCCAACGATGTATCTAAGTTTAGGTTTGCACATTGGCAGTATCATAGCTGATGAGGTTTGTCTGAGTCGTGATTACTGCGAACTGAAAACCCCAACGATGTATCTAACTTTAGGTTTGCACATTGGCAGTATCATAGCTGATGAGGTTTGTCTGAGTCGTGATTACTGCGAACTGAAAACCCCAACGATGTATCTAACTTTAGGTTTGCACATTGGCAGTATCATAGCTAATGAGGTTTGTCTGAGTCGTGATTACTGCGAACTGAAAACCCCAACGATGTATCTAACTTTAGGTTTGCACATTGGCAGTATCATAGCTAATGAGGTTTGTCTGAGTCGTGATTACTGCGAACTGAAAACCCCAACGATGTATCTAACTTTAGGTTTGCACATTGGCAGTATCATAGCTGATGAGGTTTGTCTGAGTCGTGATTACTGCGAACTGAAAACCCCAACGATGTATCTAACTTTAGGTTTGCACATTGGCAGTATCATAGCTAATGAGGTTTGTCTGAGTCGTGATTACTGCGAACTGAAAACCCCAACGATGTATCTAAGTTTAGGTTTGCACATTGGCAGTATCATAGCTAATGAGGTTTGTCTGAGTCGTGATTACTGCGAACTGAAAACCCCAACGATGTATCTAAGTTTAGGTTTGCACATTGGCAGTGTCATAGCTAATGAGGTTTGTCTGAGTCGTGATTACTGTTAACTGAAAACCCCAACGATGTATCTAAGTTTAGGTTTGCACATTGGCAGTATCATAGCTGATGAGGTTTGTCTGAGTCGTGATTACTGCGAACTGAAAACCCCAACGATGTATCTAACTTTAGGTTTGCACATTGGCAGTATCATAGCTGATGAGGTTTGTCTGAGTCGTGATTACTGCGAACTGAAAACCCCAACGATGTATCTAACTTTAGGTTTGCACATTGGCAGTATCATAGCTAATGAGGTTTGTCTGAGTCGTGATTACTGCGAACTGAAAACTCCAGTGATACATCTAAGTTTAGGTTTGCACATTGGCAGTATCATAGCTAATGAGGTTTGTCTGAGTCGTGATTACTGCGAACTGAAAACCCCAACGACGTATCTAACTTTAGACTCATTCCCATTCTCGCCCCCTTTTCAGAAATCCTTGAACAACGCATTCATAATCAGTTAATGACTCATTTACAAACCAACTATACTGGCTCTGGTCCTCACTGATGTGGGAGAGTGTTGCACACCCCATACTACTTGAACAACGCATTCATAATCAGTTAATGACTCATTTACAAACCAACTATACTGGATCTGGTCCTCACTGATGTGGGAGAGTGTTGCACACCCCATACTACTTGAACAACGCATTCATAATCAGTTAATGACTCATTTACAAACCAACTATACTGCATCTGGTCCTCACTGATGTGGGAGAGTGTTGCACACCCCATACTGTAATGTCTTCCCTGGTAAGATCAAACCACAAAATGGTCTCCTTTGAAGTAAAAATAAAACATGGACCCCCTGCTAAACCTTGAATATTCAGGAACTATCCTAAGGCTAACCTCCTCCTATTAAGTGAGAATCTGGCAGAATATCAAGCCCCCATGAACCCCGAGAACACTGCTGACTATGCAGAACTGTCCACAGAAACCCTGTACAAGTGTGTTAATAGCTGCATAGAGGCAGCTGTACCCAACAGGAAGAAGTACAGAACAAACTCAAAAAACAAGCCACCCTGGTGGACTCACAACATCAATAGGCTGCATAACAGAAGGAAAAAAAAATCATGGCAAAAATTAGGAGGTGTAGCACCCAACAAGATAAAAGCACTCTTATCCAACTAAACAAACAACTCATAGGACAAATAAAGTCTACTAAAGCCATATTTGAGGTAAGTTTGACCTCTCAGGCCAAGGATAACTACAAAGCATTCTTTAGCTATGTCCACAACCTCAAAGGCAACACACACTTCTGTGCAGAGCTTATTAAAAATAGAACCACCTATACCGAGCCAGAAGATATAGCAAACCTCCTGGCTGATAAGTTCAGCTCCAACTTTACCCCTCTCTCCTCCTCAACCTTCCCTCAGGAAATACCATCAAATATAACCCCCTCTACTATCACTAGGGAACAGGTCAATGCTCTCTCTAAACACTGCATCAATGGGCCCAGACAATATCCCAGTATGCCTTCTAAATAGCACAACGCATAACAGAACAGCAACAGTCATCCCTCTGCACAAAGGTGGGCAATCTACAGACCCTGGAAACTACAGAAGTATATGTCTCACTAGTCTTATATGTAAAGCCATAGACAGAATTATCATGGAAATGATCAACAGAGATACAGTAAACCTTCAGACACTGGACTTAACCCAATTTGGTTTTGTCAAGGACAGATCATGCCTACTCAACCTAGTGGACTTCTTTGAGAAGGTAACCAAAGCAATGGATGAGGGAAAAATGGTTCACACTGCCTACCTTGCTCTGGCCAAGGCACGTGACACAATACCCCACTCAGGCATTGTTGAAAAAGTAAAGAGGTTAAGTACAAACTCGTATGTCACCTGGTGGATAGCCAACTGGCTCGCAGACAGGAGCCAGGAAGTTAGAACTGGGGAGTCCACCTCTACAAAGAGGCCAGTCACAAGTGGAGTCCCTCAGGGATCAGTCCTTGGACTGCGCCTTTTTGGCATTTACTTCTCTGAAGTCAAAGCCAATGTTAGTGGTTGCAGGCTGACTAAATTTGCAGATGATTGAAAATTAGGAGCTGTCATTGAGCCCCAGAGTGACAGAAATGTTCTCCAGGAGGGGCTTACACAGACAAACAACTGGTGTCAAAGCCATAGACTACAACTAAATGCCAATAAATGCTTAATAGTATCCTTTGGGAAGTCATATACCACTGGTGATTACCATATTGACAACACACCCCGTAGAGCTGACCCAGTAGTCAGGGACTTAGAGACACACATAGATAGTAATCTAGCCTTTGACCATCATGTGTCTACAGTAGTGAGGAAATCATTCTATGTTGTGCAACTTATAAACAAAGGTATGGCATCTAAGTCCAAGGAAGTCTTTGTTCCACTGTATTCAGCATTCATCAGACCCATCATTGAGTACAATGCCCCCTTTGGTATGTACCTAATCAGGCATATTCAACAACTGGAATGTCCACAGAGGTTCCTCATTAAAAGAATAAAGAGCATTAGTAAAATGTCCTATGCAGAACGCCTCAAGGCCCTGTCCCTGTATTCTGTCTCCTAAATGCCTTTAAGTGGAGATCTATGCATGGCATACAGGGCATTGTCAGACTCCACTCTGATGGACCTTCTGCATATCCACAAAACAAACAGCACCAGAATTACATGTCCTAAAGACTTAAACCTTGCCTGTGATATACATAGGACCTTCTGGCGAGGTAAGTATGTATCCCAGAGACTACCCCGTGTATGGAACAGGCTCCCCATCCATGTAAAGCAGAGTTCCTCCCTAACCCAATTCAAGTGCAACTTGGACAATTGGATGGGGAACAGGAAATCCATCCTTTGTTTAGCACCTATGTCTCTAATGGACACAGGTGACCTGTAAATGGGTCACCTCCCAGGCACATGCTTACACTTATCAAGGTTATCAGAATTTGTCAGAGATTTGGGATGCATGGCTAGGCTTAGAAAGGCCCTGTGGTCATTAGCCTAGTGAACACCTGTGAACCTATGAGAATCAAACCCTGTACCTTATATTTGTGAGGTAAGCACCTAAACTATTTTACCAACTCCTTGCACTTGTTTTTATGTCCCCATTTGGCTATTCTTTCCTCTGATTTGATAGCTTTTGTATTACATTGGTCTTGTTCTTGCTTGTTTTTCTATGACATTATTGGCTATTATTGCTAATCTAGTGTTTGCTCCTCTCCTAGTTTAACTTTACAGTCTCTAACCAATGGCCCCATGAACCTGTAGCCAACTCACTTACACCCTCTTTGTCTCTTCCTACCCCCCCACTCAGTAAGCATCTTTGTTTGGAAGCCTCTATGATGAAAAGACGTCTGACTTCAGGAACACTTCTTCGGATATTGGATATGCATCTCATACTTAACCTGTTCGGATATGCTTCTCATAATCACCCTCTTCAGATATGCTTCTCATAATCACCATCTTATGTAGTACAGTTTTCCTGAAACTACTCTGAACTGAAATTGAATTCCATGTTGAATTGCTTACATGTTTAGATCTTATTTCAAGCAAATCCATAACATATTCCTTTTAATGTTCTGCTTTTTCCAGGCCCAGAAGCAGGACAGCAAACTATCTCTGACTTGGTAAGTTGGTTGCCATTACTGCTGGTGGTTACTTCTTTTCTGCATTTTTTCAGTGTTGACAAGATGCAATGAGGGATTGTTTTTAGGGTATTTTAAGACATCTATTGCATTTAATCTGCTCTGATCTGCCATACTCAGTTTGAGTTTCTTTTTCTTCTTTACCACTTGTCCATTCCCTGATACCCTCTGGTCACGGTGAAATATTCCACTTACTTATTTGTAACCTCCAAATAACTTTCTACATCCACAGCTACATCCCAGGTCACACTTCCAAATATAAAAAACACTCCTCAGTACTGTGTGTGTTTTCCCTCGTTTCCCTATATTACTCAACAAAGTATAAAACTAGTAACAATAATTATTCTTGCCACCAATAAACATATTCTCAACATTCAACCACCTCCATTTTTCCATACACCTAACACCAAATCAAAGCATAGTTAGACCACTCCTTCACTCTGTAAAATCACGAATACTACAACACCTCTTCCCCCAGATCACACCCCTTAGCAACTGAAAAGCATACCCTAAAATGCTTAAGCATAAAAAAAAATACCTAAAAAACTGCAGGAGCTCTGCCCTGTGCTTACTGAACAGCAGTATTAAACCCAGCCTAGGGTCACTCCCATCATAAAACAACTCAGCAACATTAAAGGCTTGCCTTACGAATTCTGGAAGACTTGATAAAAAGTCAAAACATGCAGATGCTTTTCTAGCCTGCCACAACTCCAACATAATATCTATAGTACACCCTTGACTAATATAATTCATCCCTAGTTTAAATCACTTTTCACCAGTTACAATTACATTAACAGTCTTTGACCAGGAAAAAAAAAAGAATGAAAGGTCATTACATTTTTCCTCAAACTACTTTTTCTGATCATCCATCCATCCATCCATCCATCCATCCATCCATCCATCCATCCATCCATCCATTTATTTATTTAACATTTGTTAACTAAGTCGTCAGATCCTAGGATCCTTTTCCAACACAACCTGAATCATCAGGAAAATATAAAGTGCAATGTGTAATATAAACACACAATGTAATGTTGCTTTGAAGTACAGAAAAACATAATATTATAGCAATAACCCACACCTGGGTGTGGTTAATGCTGGATTTACCCACGGTTGGCGTGGTTTGGTCCCGAGGGAGAAGCCCGAGGGACCAAACAAAGCCAACCGTGGGTAAATACAGCATTACCCACACCAGAAGTGGTTATTGCTAATACTATGACATTATTTATGAAAAGAAACTATTACTTTTCTTAAATAATGGAATAGTATAATGCCTGTTTACTGCCCTTCCGCAGATGTCTGGCATCTGCGGCAGTTCTGATGTACTGCGCGCCTGCACAGTACATCAGAGCTGTGGGCAAAAGCAACGGAGTAAGCAAGATCTCTGTTGCTTTTTTTTTTTACTGTTTTTGCTACGTTAAATGGGTTTAACATAGTGAGACAGTTTTAAAATAAGCAACGGAGATGTCCGTTGCTTATTTTAAAACTGTCTCGCTATGTTAAACCCATTTAACATAGCGAAACAATAAAAAAAGCAACGGAGATCTTGCTTTCTCCGTTGCTTTTTTTTTAAAACCTGTCTCGCTATGTTAAATGGGTTTAGCATAGCGAGACAGCTTTAAAATAAGCAACGGAGATCTCCGTTGCTTATTTTAAAGCTGTCTCACTATGTTAAACCCATTTAACATAGCGAGACAGTGTTTTAAAAGTAGAGTTATACTAATGGAAAAAAGTCCGGGCGACCGGACCTTTTTCCATTAGTATAACTCGATTTACAATGTGCACGCTGGCCAATGAGCGTGCACGTTTTGGGGGGGTCATGGTATAATAATTATATAATTCACAGTCAGGCTAATAAAATGAAATTCACAGTCAGGCTAATAAAATGAACATCAAACATAAATTCAGGCAAAACAAAATTCAATGTAACATTTAAATAACTGTATGTAGAAGATGACAGTCAGGGCAGTAGGCATTTACAGAGAAGAGAAGTTCCTTCATTATGCTAATTTCTTTTTAAGCCCCCTTCAATAGATTCATCCAATAAAGTATTGTCCTTAGGTGAGAGAGAATCAGATCAGGTGTGATAAGAAAAGTTTTTTATCCAGTGAATCTAAAGCAGTTGCATTTGTTTTCAGTAGATGGGATGCAGCGGCTTATAGAAATATTCAAGATTATACACCCGGTTGTTTTTTCAGGTAAGAAGTTCCAACAGGCAGAGCAAGTTTAAAGAAGGTCCTTTCACAGATAACCAGAGTAAAGAGAGGTCTCGATAGACTAAGTCAGTTAAAATTACAAAGATAGTAGGAAGGACTTTTGATGCACAATTTATTGAGTAAGAGAGGGAAGTATTTTAGACTGAGAACTTTGAAGGTGAAAGTATTTAGGTGGAGGGATACCTGCCTCTTAAAGGAAGCTATTTGCCTTTACTGAGACTGAGACAATGATTTGTTTTTTTTTTTTTTTGCTGGACAAGACAGGTAAAGGCATCTAGGTTTGTGGTTGTCAGCATATTGTAGATGGTGGTATTTTGGTATTTTGGCATCCGCCCTGGACAAGACAGGTAAAGGCATCTAGGTTTGTGGTTGTCAGCATATTGTAGATGGTGGTATTTTGGCATCCGCCAAGGGCAGTATTGGCCATCTCATATTCTGTCCAAGCACCATACACTTAAGCATTGGTCCAAAATCTCCTCCTGGTCCTTTATCTCTTCCTCTTCTATCTTCTAGAACTTCTTCCTCCTACCTGTCCTAAAACACCCTCTCTCACCTCTTAATTATAATAATAATCCTCCATTTTCTCTTTTTCTCTCCTTCTACCATGTTCTTTTCCAAATATGTTTCACAGCTCTTTAAACAATGTTCTTCTTAATTAATGATACTCTGTTTGAATGTTGCATATTTATTGATTACTTATATACATTTGCTAATCACTTGTATACCTCTATGTACTATTTTCTGTATGTAATTTTTTTTTCAGAGCTTTAAACTTTTGTATATATGTTCATTACTTGTACACTTCATTTTATGTATGTAATGTTGGAATTTTTCTGAAGCTTTTGGACTAAAAACACTGGGAAGTAGGTACATTAATGGCTATTGCACACCAGGCCTCAACAGTTAGAAGATGCAAAATCGTGTTAGAAATTTTTAGTCAAGCTAAGACTCTAGGAATTAGGGTATAAACATGTTTATGAAAGTTTAGGTGTTGGTCATAGATGAGACCAAGATATTTCTGTTCATTGACACGTCAGAGGTTTTCCTGAGGAGTCAATAAATGAGAAAATTTGGGAATACATGAGGTTTTGCTGCATTCCAAAAAGTGCTACAGAATGAAACATATTACTGTTTTGCTAGAGCTGTTAGGCATGTTTTTATTGCATTTAAAGAGAAAAATGTTATCTGTCTATACACGTAGTGGATGTTGAGGGAGGTCTCAAGAAAGACCATTTAAGAAAAATTAGAAGGGGCGTAGCCCTAGAACAGATCTTTGTGGAATACCTTTATCAGATTTCCTGAGAAATATTACTAAGTCCAAGGAGTGTGAAAGTACGATTGGACAGACAGAGACTGAACCTGTCTCACCTAGCTTTGAAGAAAAAATGAATGATTAGCAGTATCAAAGACCTTTCTTAGCTTATGGAAGATTGCTGCAGTCATTTTACCATTCTCCATGTTATAAACGATCAGATCAGTAAGACAGAAGATAGCTGTAGTGGTACTAAAGTTAGGGCAGAAACCATGTCTGTTCTGTAAAATGTCACATGTCCATTTTGGAAAATGTCACATGTCCATTCTGGAAAATGTCGCATGTCTTTTCTGGAAAATGTCACATGTCCATTCTGGAAAATGTCATGCTCAATGATGTCATCAAGAATATGATTGTAAATGATTTTTTCACGAACCTTGATGAGTAGACAGAGACTATAGATAAGATGATGGTCATTGGCTGAGATATGGGTATGGACTTTAGAGATTGGTATGACAAGGTTATGTTTAAAGCTGTGAGGGGAGGATATTGGTAGCCAGAGTTAGGTCGAAGAGAAAAGACAGATGTTTGTTAAGTAGAGCACTACCCCACAGGTTTAAAAAAAAATCGAAGCCCATTCATCGTCCACCAAAAATCCAAAATGACCATGAAATTAACTGAGTAATTGTATCTGCCCCATTAGGGAACTTCATAATCTTTACATTATGATGGCTTACCTTACTGTCTCTCCTGCCCCAGTAAAAATTACAAAATCCTATAAAGCAAATATTAACTACATATCAAAGAATAAACCTATAATCATGCTAGGAGACATTAATTTAATCTTATATAGCCACTTAAAGCTGAGATAAATGAAATACTCACAGACCTGGGCCTGGCCCAGGTCCTCGGTTAAACTACCAGACCAAACTTTGAGTCAGGTCAACACTCTCTTTTAGACCTTCTGCTTGCTAGTGTCCACTATTCCATTGCTGCAGTAAAGGCCCTGCTCACCACTATCAGCGACCACTGCTTCATCACCTATCCTTTCAAACCTTCCACATTTAAAATATTCCCACTTAGACTTACAGTGCATATAGACTCCCAACGTAGCATGCAAAAGCTAAAAATTCACCTGCAGTCCTTAACACGATCCCCAGATCTGTAGTGTCCTGGTCTCAAAACATTAGCCAACTTACTAACCTCTTCCTTACAATTAACTACAAGACACATATTTGCCCTAGTTAGCAGTCTTTTAAACCCCAAACATAAAACTGATTCATAACAGAGCTCAAAGTACTTTTGAAACTAAGAGATAATGCATTGTCCTATTAGAGGCAATCAAAGCTTCCATCTGATGATGACAGGTTCATACATTTCCATAACCCTATTAAAAGAAGTTAATAAACACAAAACCTTTGCAATCATATCTCAGCAAATACCCAAAATAAAAACATGCTGCAAACAATTTTGTAGGCAGATGAATCTTATTACTGGACATCAGAGTTAAACCAAACCTGGCCCTTCAGTTTCAGATCCTCCCAAAATGGTGATCTTTGCTGTGAAATCCTCAGGAAAGAATTCACAAACCTACCATCCATAAATAACTGTGCCCTCATACAGCTCAGTAATTCCATAAAATCATTAAACCCTGCCCTTCCAAGCCATATACGCCCTCAATATTTACCACATGCATAAAGATAAACAAATAAATATAAAAGCTACTGATCCACCCAAATGACCCCTGGACAGACAATCTGGGCCTTTGTAGTTTTATTTTATTTTTTACACTCTGTAGAGATTACCTTATTATCCACTGTCACCATATCTTCATATTAGCAATCAGCCAATACATTATGCCCTACATAGGGCAATAGGGCAACTGGCATCAGTAAATTCCCTACCAGACATATTCATGCTTCCCACAGGCTTGGACTTTATATATAGATCCATACTACAATTCTACGTAAACTCCTAGAAAAGCAATAAACTTTCTTTCCACTTAAAATACACTCTATGTCAGTCAAAAACCAGGGGATGTACAATGGCAGCCATCAGGCCTTCAGTGATGACATTTTATTAAATATAGACAAAGACACATTAAATGGGGGGCCCAGTTTAGAAGATTATCTTTTCAGAAAGTCGAACTTCATATGGTCAAGACTGTATGATCAACTTTCAGAAAACTGAAGCAGTTGTATGGAGATCATAGTACAGTACAGGTCAGGGAATGTACCCCTTCCGCCCTCTAGTGCCATCCTAGAGTTGGTATATATAATTAACAGGTGGTGTGCCTACAAAAATACAGAGTTGTCTTATTTTTTTAGTTTTTGAAGTTAAGAAAACTTCGATAGTATGGTCTTAACCATATGGAGTTCAATGTTCTGTAAATTTGACATAGCAACATCCTAAATAGGCTAGTGTCTGTGAAACGTACCAAGGCATTTGAGTTGGCAAACTGTGACCTACTTATGCATGCACTTTTAGCAAGAGACATTAGTGAAAAGCCTTTTGAATGGTATAGCCACTTTGGTACAGACACCTTCAAGTAAAATAGGATCCTTTCTCTTTCACTCCTATCCTGTTACAAAAATAAATACCCAAAAATAAGTACTATCCCCTTGCCTTTTTCCATATACATCTATAACCAGCTCTGACATATAGCCATGCCTGCAATATTATATGTAAACAATATGATCATTTATAGATTTGAACCAGCTCTGACATCCATCTATGCCTACAGTACTGTATACAAACTATATGATCATTCATAGATTTGAACCAACTGTGACATTCATCCATGCCTACAATACTATATGCAAACAATATGATCATTTATAGATTTGAACCGGTTGTGACATCCATCCATGCCTATAATACCATATGCAAACAATATGATCATTTATAGATTTGAACCAGCTGTGACATCCATCCATGCCAACAATACTATATACAAACACTATGATCATTCATAGTGTGATGACCCACCACTGGACCAGTATTAAAAAAGCCTCAGTCCTCACCACTGACAACAGTGTTGGACTCAAACAACTTAACTGGTTAGAACTTCCTCAATGCCTATTTTATAACCAACTAACTATGGCCCATAAAATCCTCTGTCTACCAGAGAAAACCCCAGCACTTCAAAATCTACTACATCCTTATCCCAGTATCATGATTCTTCACTCTAGCAATAGATCCTTAATACAGCTACCCAAAACCAACAATGTTGCTGGAGATTCCCTCTTCTCAAATTATATCGCTAAAATGTGCACTCCACTTCCGTCTAACATAACCTCATCTACTGCCTTATTTAAAAAATACTAAAATCTCACTTATTTAAAATGTCTATGCTCATGCACTGCTCTCGGTTAAACTTTTTCCTATGCTTATATGTTATCTTTCAAAATGTAAAATTGGATTCAAAGTCTGTAGATAAGGAATTAGTATTTGTAAGGAAGATTTTTACATCTCGTTTTAAGTCTTGTAAATGACACCCATTGATTTCTAATCTATAAATGTCTTAGCCCTGCTTTGCCATGACTCTGTACATAATATTATAATATTATTATACTGTTTTGTATACATTCCTCTGTGATATAAAATGTTTTTCTCTGCAATATAAGATGTGTGTGTATATTGTCAATATGTACTCAGGACGCTTACTATATGTTGAACTCAAATGTCGTTTGTGGAGCTTTTCTCCCAGGGTCTCCACCCTCTGCTGAAAAGGGACATGTGTCTTAAAGGACATGTGTCTTTCCTGGTAATCACATGTAAAATAAAAACAAATAAAATAAAAATGTATAGATTGGAACCCTCTGCTGAAACCGTAAAAAAAACTGTCTGAAAAAAATACAAGAACTTAATACTTGGCTACAGAACAGGATGTTATTTTAAATTAAAGCTGTGTTATTTTGGATGCCACAAAACTTGCAATAATATGCACTGACTGGTAAGTTGTAATTAATGCAAAACTTTCTACTGAATACACTAAACAATTCCATTACCTTAGCATGTGGTTAGATGAAATGCTGAACTTTCAGCGCTACATAACAATGACTGGAGCAGCAACAAACAAAACTCCTCTTCTGGGAATGAGAATAGAGTTCCTAGCCGAAGAAAACAGAGCGCCCATTGCAAAGGTTCTGTCATGGCCTAGCCTGACTAACAGACACCCTCTCGCTGCAGCACCATCACTTTAAAACTCAGCAAGTAACTACCAGTAAGATTTGTCTTTTTATAACTTTCACTCCAAAGTAGAAATATCACTGTCACCTTTTATCTAAAGATAGCTAATCCTCAATAAAACAATCAGGAGATTTCCTCCTGGGGTCCCTCCTGTTCAAACTCAGCAAAGCCAAAAGATTCAAACACCTCACCTTTAGACTACTAGTCAGAAAATCCAACTACAACATTCATTCTCAAGCTCCTGCACTGCCTCCTTACCGAATCCACTAAACAAACTGCTTGTCTGTGACCACATTGTTTCCTTCATAGCCCCTAACCTCTGGGAATCCCTCCCCAAATCCCTTTAAAACAACAATTCCTACGACACCTTTGGGAAAAGTTTTATGAAGCTCATTTGGTAAACCAATACTTACAAATGCTTTAGTAACAATTATCCACCCTAACCTTCCTAATCAACACATCCATCTTATCAGCTCTGGCTACTACCCTCATCCGTCTCAGAGGCTCCACCTATTGTCCACATCCTTATTGGAGATGCTGCCTACTCCACATCCATCTCATCTCCACATCTATTTCAGAGACATTGCTTAGGATCATAGGAGATTACTAGGCTATCGACCCAGAGGTCATTTCAAGCCTCGCTGTTTCATTGCAATGTAATACCATAGAAATGTTAGTTAATATACCCAAGATTGCCTTTAGTAATGGCTGCCCATGTCCAGGAGGGTTGTGGCTGCCATCCCCAGCAAGAATTTACAGTGCCTCATCCACTCGTCTAGGTTCCTTTTGAACAGTGTCATATAAGTGCTCTGTTTCACATGAATAGGTAGCCTGTTCCAAAGATGCGGCAGTTGCTGGGAGATAAATGTGCTCCTCAAGCATGTCTTATTTAAGTCACAGGCCATATTTAGGTCCCTGGAATGGATGGCCCTAGTCCCGTTTATAGGTTCATAGATTAGTACTACACTAACTGCCCTTGTGAGCCATTTTAAGCTTAGCCAATTATCCCTTGTGAGACTCAAACCCTGCACCTTGTGTTTGTAAGGCAAGCGCCTTAACCATTAGGCCACCCTCCCAACCTCAGCCAAGCTCTGGAGACTGATTCAAAGAAGTAAATCAGGTTCAGGAGACATGATCGGCTCAGTGTTTGAAGGTTGCCAATGTCTTTGTTTATAAGTTCCATGATAATACATTCCATGGCCTTGCAGATCAGGCTCATCAGACTGATGGGTCAGTAGTTCCCAGGATCCAAGGTGTATCCCCTATTGTAGAGTGGGATAACTGTAGCTGTGTATCACTCAGTGGGCACGAAGCCTGAGGTGAGGCTATGATTAAACATGACACTTAGGTGAGGTGTCAGTTCATTTTGTAGTTCATGTAGTACACAGCCCGGGATGTCATCTGATCCCATGGATGCTGTATTCTTAGCTTTGGAGAGTGTGTTTTTTACCTGTGTGGCTGTTATTACCAGAATTTGGCAATCTTTTGGTATTAAGATGGGCCCTTTAGGGGGTGAGAGGGGGGGTGAAGTTGGGACTGAATCGATGTTTTAACTTGTTTTGCTATCAAGGCGATGCCTTTACTAATCAAGTGTGCTACATAGAAAGCCTTCCTTACTACAGTAGACACAAGATATATCTTCAATCAATGATGCTCTTACCGGAGGTGCAGACTGAACCTTGTACCTTGTGCATGAGCGAATATCTTCACCGTTATGACAGTTGGTTTTCTCCTTACTTACTCTTTTCATCCACTTAGAGGCACCTTTCACACTCACATCATAACCCTTTAACTGGCCAACATTTCTCAGAACGTCCATATTTTTGTCTATATTTTTGGTCTGTTCCTCATAAAATGTCTAGTTTTCTGACAAATAATTAAGAACTAACATTATTACATTATGATACACATTCGAGTTTCAGAATTCATATATTTCTGAAAATGCATGCTAATGCAAAATCTTCCATTCAAACTACTTTTTGTAAGTTTATAAGAGAAATATTTAAAATCTATTCCCAGAGTTTGGGAATGAGCCCCCCCCCCCCCATTATTTTTGCCTTTGTCCAGAATTATTGCACTAAAAGGTTAAGCGGTATGCCCACATCCATCTTAGAGTCTCTTCTCTTCAGATCCACCTTACAGGCAGACACTTGTCACATCTCAATCACAAACCCACAGCACCAGAACATATAAGGTACCTGTATTTCACATCTGCCTCCTATTTATACATCCTGGAACCATCCCTTTCTTACATGAATACACGCATGCTAACTTCACAGTAGAAAACACAAGCAACAAATGTTTCATGCTACTTTATACTCTAGGAGTTATTGTTTATACATGCAGCAGTTTGAATAATCCTTATTTTATACCATACAGTACAATTTATGTTACATAAGAAGACTTATTTACATGCTTTATTTTATATAATCCTTTTCCTCTGGAATACAATCCATATAACGTACAATGATTTTATATCATCCATGACTTCATGCAATTCTTACTACCCCCTGTAGAGTGCAGTCTGTGTTATACAAAATTATTTTATGTTACATTTCTTTTGCTGATATATAATCTTCTTTCTTACTGATTTATTTTGTTTAACCATTGCAGTATATTGACATGTATAATATATCCTGTAACATACAATCAGTGATAGAGTCCATTTTTCATGTGCATTTTTTTTGTTTGTTTTACTACAACTTGTAAATGTTAAAATTATACTATCGGCCATTCAGTTTGTACTCCTGTGCTGTCTCTGAAAATTCTTGGTTGAGATCACTGATCGAACCATGATTCTTCTTCTTCTGCCAGATTTTTCCTGGTCAGGGTTTGCCACAGTGGATCATCTGTCCGCTCATGACTGGCAGTGGAGTTTTACAGTGTCAAGTTGCCAGCCCAGGGCCCAACCTTCCACAGAAGGCACACACATGCACTCACGCCTAGGGCCAATTTAGAGTGTCCAAGCCACGTACAGCATGTCTTTGGGATGTGGGAGGAAAACGGAGCACCCGGAGGAAACCCATGTGACCACAGGGAGGGCATGCAGACTCCGCACAGAAAGCACCCCAGCTGAGAATTGAACTGCAGAACTTCTTCTTGTGAGACGGCAATGCTAACCACTGCACCACCACAGCCATCCACTGATTGAACCATGATAGAAAACCAAAAAGCAAACACATATATGCATTTATACATGCATGCAATACATAGTTAAACACATGTAAAATTCCCTCCATTACACGTGTTGTTTACTTATTTAAAGATTTTTAAAGGTTTATATGCACTTTTATCGTTGGCCATTGTTTTCAGTCTTTTCCTTAATATGTCCTTGTTCTTCTGTAACTAGTATTTTTCCCTTAGTCTTGTATTACATTTATCTTCTTTATACACTTTGCTCTTCTATATTCAGAATGTTTTAATCATTACAACATATTTCTACTTCTTATACCATATGTTCTTTATTTTCCCATTACATTGAAAGACCGCTCTGATATTTTCCTAGTACAGTTAATGCTATACATTCTTTATTTTTCAAATAACTTTTTTTCTTCTTGCTGTATTTTCTTACCTTCCATCCCACACACACATTTTCTCCTTTTTATTTCAGTTTAAACAATCATTCCACGTTTGAAATATAAAAGTGCATCATCCTCTAATGGTTTGTGCATACCTGCATACTATTCTCTTTGTAGCTCATATATAACAGGTCCTTTCTTATTTTTTTAATTTCACCAGTTCTAAATCACGTCACTGCATGATCTAAAAATCTTGCAGTAACACTTCTGTTGTTACTTTGTGCAAACACCTAATCAATGTTTGAGTTTAACATACTTGACAAATATGTGCCCTTTGTTTTCCCAGTATTATCCAAACATGCATCATACAATTCTTTTCTTAAACATGACTATCCTTCCTTCCTTTTTTCAAAACAGGTTTATTGTTTTAACATACAAGAGAAATATCATAACAATTTTATACAAGTAATTAAAAATAGATATGATTATACATTCAACAAAACAACTAAAGTATTTACAAAGACATCCACTACAATCAGATCAATTAATTAAACTAAAATACCATGCTATTGAAATTAGGATTTTTTTAACAAATTTTGTAAATTATCCCATACAATATAATAAGATGTTTTTCTAGTTGTTCTTGACCTAATTGTGTTTATTTCCATATGGCACACTATATTCATAACATTTTTAAATTCATTGAACGAAGGACGTGTATCTGAAATCCAATTTCTGGCTATTATTTTCCTAGCCACTGCTAGAATAGACCATAACAAGGGAAGCTTAACCTTTTTAACACTTTGAGGTACAGGTGTGTTGAATAATATAAGAGATTTAGAAATAATGAAATTATCTGTAAAAAGAGCCTGCAAAAATTCATTAATTGACTTCCAGTATTCTTTCAATTTTATACAGTCATAAAACATATGAGCCCAGTCAGCATTAATTTCTACATTACATCTCTTACATAGATTATCTTTATTATTTATTTTATTCATCATCAAAGGTGTATAAAAGATCTATGTAAAAATTTCCATGTATAAAGTCTCCAGACAATGGAAGACGTAGTTCTATAGGCAGATTCCAATATATATTGTTTATCTTGTTGATTTGGTGGGTCCCCATTAATAGAAGTGAAATAATTCCAGTATGTATCTACACTGTAAAAAGTTTCTTGTCTGATAATTTTATGTATGTATGAAAGTTTACCTTTATCAGAAACTTTATGTTGTAAATTTAATATCAAGTAATCAATCAGTGTTGGAATAGATTCTTTAACTGTTATAGACATTAGATCTATTTTATTAATGAGATGTTGTCTAAAGGTCTGAACCTCTAACCAGCAAGTTTCTCTTAGATCAAATTCTTGTTTTAAGAAATCTAGATTTTTAACTTTATTATCAGATATCAACTGATACCAGTACTTTAGATCATTATCTATAGCTAAATGATTTCCTTCAGAAGTAGATGACAAAAGCATACTCTGAGTATACATTATAGGGAATATAATAAAATTCCATTCCCTATACTTAGCTTGCATGAATATAAAGTTACGATAACTAATAATAATATTTAATGGGTAACAAACCATATGTTTAGGTGTAATAGGTGAAGTACAAAATTCCTTTAGTAACCATAACATGGAGTTATTTACAATCATATTTTTATGTGTTAAGGAGATTTTCATGAAGTGCATACTAATTAGCTCCCAATAATCTTTCCATTTTGTGACATATGACTGATCTATTAATAAAGTAATAACTTTTACAATAGAAGAGATAGTATATAAATTAAAGTCTGGAAAAGAAATACCCCCTTGGGACCAGCTATTAGTATGTTTCTTTAATGCAATCCTAGGTCTACTAGGTCTATTAGGTGCCCATAGGAAATTTAACATTAGTGTATTCAGTTTCTTGATAATTATTTTTGTAGGTGGAAGTATTATTGATTGTATTAAGTATAAAATCTTGGGGAATATTATCATTTTAATAATTGTAAGTCTCTCCTCCATAGTAAAAAACATATTATTCCAGGTATTAAAAAGATTTTGTATATTAAGAAAACAGGTATTATAATTATTATATATAATAGATTTAATATCTTTAGATAGTATTATACCTAAATAAGTTATCTGACCTGAATTGGGTACATATTTAGTAAAATCACTAATGAGAATATTTTTTCGTGTATATATAGGTAGTATTTTAGTTTTTCTTCATTGAATATTAAACCAGAAATACTTTTAAAATTCATCATTTTATCAAATAGAGACTGCATAGAAGAATTAGATCCTGCTGATGTAATTAGAACATCATCTGCAAAAGTTGAATTTTGGATGTTGTATTTTCATCTATTTCAAAACCCTCTATGTCAGTACTGTTTCTGATCAAATTAGCCCAAGGCTCCATTACTAAAGTGAATAATAGTGGAGAAAGTGGACATCCTTGTTTTGTACCTTTAAAATGGGTATTTTTTTGTGAAACATATGTTCCTACCTTAATATAAGCCAATGTTCCTTTGTATAAATGCTCAATTAGATTTACAAATGCATCTGAGAAGTTTGTGCACTTCAGTAAGGTAAACAGATAGTCCCAACTTACTGAATCAAATGCTGAACTTATATCAAGACTAATAAGTGTTAAATCTTTCTTTTTCCTATTTGCAAAATCAATTAATGTTAAAGTTATTCTTATATTATCAAAAGTATTTATATTTACAATGAAGCCTGTCTGATTTATATCTATAATGCCGGGGATGATTGTCTTCAATCTATCAGCAAAAATACTCATAAACATTTTATAATCAACATTAAGTAATGAGATGGGCCGATATGAAGTACATCTAGTTGGATCTTTATTAAGTTTTAAAATTGGCGAAATAAATGTATATTGCCAAGATGGGGGGGGGGTTATTAACTCAGTTTGGGCCAAAATAGAAACCTTATGTATTAATGAATATGTACTTTTAGAAAGGATTTTATATATCTCTGGTATAATACCATCATTACCCGGTGCTTTGTTTGATTTAAGCTTATTTATTTGTGTAATAACCTCTGTATATGAAATACTTTTGTCCAATAGTTTAATCTGTTGTTTATTAAGCTTTTTATTCATGTTTGTGGTTATAAACTCCTTTATTTTATCTTTAGGTTCCATGTTAATGTTATTATGGTTAATTTTGTGAAAGTGATTTCTAAATTCATCTAGTATTTCTGGTATACTAGAAACATTCTTCTTTTCCTTAGAGAAAAGATTTCTTTGATATGGTTTTGTTTATTCAACCTTTTTGTTTTATTTTTAAGTCTATGTAAGTATTTGTGGCTTATTGAATAAGACAAAAACTTGTATTTCTCTAAGGTTAGTTTAACTTTATGAGTTAAAATTTCTTTGTATTTCTCATTTAGTTTGTTTATTTCTTCAATAACTTTCTTGTCCATAATATTTTCTTTATTGTTATGTTTATAAGAGTCTAATTTACTTTGAATATCTAACAATTCCTTATCCCAAGATTTCCTTTTATTATTATACCATCTGATACTTTGTCCATATAGATATGATTTTAAGGCATCCCAAACATAGACAATGGAGACTTCAGGAGTATTATTTATGTCTAAAAATGTTTTACTTCTGAAAGTATATATTCTTTATAGTCTTTTAGTTGAGTTAAGTATGCTGGTATCCTTTTGATCTGAACATTATGAGTATTTTTTATCATGAATTCATAAACAATTGAATTATGATCAGATATAGGACATGAAATGATTTTGGAATTAATTAAATCTGTTACCATCTGGTTAGAAATAAAGACCCTATCTATTTTTGAATAAGTTTTGTATCTGTTAGAAAAAAGGTGTATGGTAATGATTTTGAATCTATCTGATTATTAATATCATTCAAATGATAAGAATTAGCAAAATCATTTAAATGTTTTGCATTAGATGCAATTCTTCTTTTCCTATAGTGGTAGTATCACTTTCATGTAGTATACAATTAAAGTCACCAGCTAAAATAATATCTCCTATAGAGAATGATATGATCTTATCAAGATGATGTTTCACTGTATTAATACCAATTCCAGGTATCCAATATACATTAATTAAAGTGTAAATCTTCCCATTAATTTGTATTGTAACCATACAAAACATTCCTTTGTCATCCTGATAAGACTTAATGGTTTTAGGAATGGGCATACTTTTATTCCATAAAATAGCCACTCCTCTTTTTTTCTGAATGTGCTCTGAACTAACCAATACTGTATATTTGTTTGTGGCTAGTTTATCAATATCTTTTTTCAAGAGATGGGTTTCTTGCAGGAAGACTAAGTTGGCCTTATGTAAGTTAATGTATCTTATTAGGCTTGCCCTTTTACACGGATTATTCAGTCCATTAATGTTTAAAGAAATTCCTTTTAAAGATGTAATTTGGCATTTTTAAAACTTAAGAATCTTATGATCAAAATAACAAATAACATAAGTAATGTTACATCTCCTCCTTTAGGTGTACCTTTAAATATAGCTGTATTTATTGAATCTCTTATGGGATTTTGTATAGGATTCAATTTTGTTTGTAGTGACAATGAGTGTACAAAATATATTGTGGATGTCAAAACTATATACATATAACAATGAACAAGTGAAAATAATGTAAGGATTAAACCTTGCATCCAGCCTGGAGTTAAAAACTCCAACTTAGAGTAGTATTTACCACTCAAGTTAACCCCCTACTCTAAGCAGCAGTACCTCAGCTACCACCTTATCAATTTAATACTGGTTATATTTAACTTAAATTAACAGCTTTCAATTCAATTATCTAGCAAGACAAGTCTACACATTTGATAAAACAGCATCATATAAACTAAAATATATATTTTTTTTAAAAAACTATTCATACTACTATATACAGCTATGTAATATAATACACTTGTATTCAAATAGCATTCAAATAATCTTGATATTAGGAACCAAGAGGAGAGAGAGAAATAAAAGACGTGAAAGAGGGAGAGAGAGTGAAAGAAAGAGAGAGAGAAAAAAAAGGAAGGCATATTTACATATTAATTTATTCAAAGTATGTAAAAATAAGTTCTAACATTCATTTAAATCAAAAACTTTGGCTAATATGGTTCAGACATTACATATATTAAGATGCATCTATTTTCTGTCATGTAAATGCAGTCAACAGCTTCCAAAAAAAAACTTGAATTGCTTGTATATGAACATTTTACTCATACTCATTATTGTCAGTAGAATAAAATATTATATTTATAGAAATTGTTATAAATCATACTGCATAGTTATGCAAATTCTCAGAAACACTTGCATTATTGTAAAAAGCCATCTGTATTTTGTATGTCTATACTACTGCTTTAAAATATATCACATGACAATTTCTTCCAGAATAGAGTTATAAAGTTATTTATGCTTGTCAATCAGATGAATTAAATGAGTTATAGTAATGTATATGTTTGGAACATAAGTTTTTAACACAGATTAGTGTGCTGCAGTCAAGTAGATTTTCAAAAACACTTGAATAAATGTTTCATTTTCTATGCCTTCTAAAATAAGACATTTACTTACTACAAGAAACTGCATCATTTAAAATCATTATAACTGACATATTTTATGAATTATAACATAGATATTTAAGTAATTATATAAAATAACTCACATTTAAATGTTAAAGAGTTCATTTTCCTTCACATAGTCGCATTTGCATCAGTTCTACTTCCTGGTAGAGTGTTCTTTCTGAATCTGCGATGTGTCAGTGTGATATCTGGGTCAAAGGTCAAACTGACTGCTTTCAGCTTCTCTGTGAGAATTCTGAGAGTCGAAGCTTTTGAAACAACTCGAGGACACTGTTCATGAGGTAGCCCACATCCCAGATTGTCTCCCTTAACATTTTGGCAGGAAACTTGTTAAAAACTAGTGACAAACATTCATTTAGCAGTGTAAATGCATCTAAACATGACAAAACCTTTGCAATGTATTTTACAGGTTATTACAGCCTCTATGTAAGTGAAATTAAGCCCAAAGTTATTAATAAGTAATAAAACTCAATATTTTTGTCCCAACTCAATTTTTATGCAAATCTTATTATTTACTGTGGCTATATGATCAAAAGCATTTCTATATATTAATATGAAAAAAAAATAAAGAGAAAGAATAAAGAAAAGAAAAAGAGAGTAGAAAATAAAAGAGTGTAAAGCAGAAATAAAAAATGTAAGAGAAAGCTATAAGAAGTATATACAATGGAATATTACTTACTGTTTATATTAATAGAGTTAAAAATAAAACATATTATTTACTATTATTTAGTTCTAATTATTATTAGTTAAAGCATGACAGATTATTTACAAACAAGCATAAGCAGTATAATCAAGAAAGTATAATTAGGAATAGCATTTGAAGAACATATAAACTTTTTACAAGGAATAAATATGTTATTATTCCATTTATCATATTTTCATTACTCTTCTCTCCCTGCCCTCCCCCACCCTTTACCCACTACATAATCTAAATAGAATGTCATTGTTTAAACAAAGAAAAGAAGAAAAGGAGAAAAAAAAGAAAAAAAATGTATCAAATTACTGACCTTACTTCTCTTTTTCAGAAAGAGAAACATATTGCATAATAGCTTGTTATTAGTTCCTCAGATATTTTGACTGGTTATGAAACAAAACATTTCTTTGCACGCAGATAATAACTTTGATTAAATCTTTTTCAGAATATTTGTGGCTTTCTGGAAATGCAGGAACTATATTTAAAAAGATTAATAATGAAGTAAAATGATGAGAGAAAAAAGAAAAAAACATAGAACAAATCATTTGTTTTTTAGTCTCTTCTTCTTCTCTGAAGTCTTCCACGAAGTTTCAGTTGCCAGTCTCTTTAATGAAGGACTAGCCCATTCCATTTCCTCTATTTTATCCAAAATCTTATTTTTTTTGATAAACAGTAAAGCAGAGTCTAAGTCATCAAAAATTTTAGGACCATCAGGAAGGAAGATTTTTAGCTTGGCAGGAAACAGAAGGTATGTTTTAAACTGTGCTTTTTAAGCTCCCTATTAGTGGCAGAAAAACTTTTCTTTTAGCTATTACCAAGGAAGAATAGTCATTGTCAAAATGCACAGTTGTCTCATTAATCTTAACAGGAGCTTTAGCCCAAGCAGATTTAAGAACCATCTCTTTATCAAAGATGATAGAAATCTAACTATAACTGATCTAGGATAGTTTTTGTTAGAGTTAGTATTAGCTATAGATCTATGTGCTCTTTCGATACCAAAAGAGAATGCTTCTGGTAAGTCTAAAATTTTAGGGAGCCATGTTGTTAAAAAAGAAGTAATATTGTTACCTTCAATATTTTCTGGCAGTCCAAAAATCCTAATGTTATTGCCTAGATCTATTTTCCAGGTCATCCAGCTTTGTTTGTAAATGTGTATTTTGTTTCAGCAGAAACTCAATGTTGATTTTCTCTTCTTGGATTCTATTTTCCATGTCATTCACAGCTTCTTCTATGCCTGTCATCTGGATCTTCTGTTGTTGCAGGTCTATATGTAACAAGTCTATTTGTTTTGTATTTTTCTATGAAGGTATCAATTTTAGTATCCATTTTATCCATCTTAGCAGTAAGTTGCTGGATTATAGTTATCAGAGACTGAAGTTCTTTCTTGATGCTGGAGTCTTGAGAATTTGTCTTACTGGAACTCATTTCAGACTGATAAACTGACAGGAAAATTTCCAAAGTGATTTCTGACAGGAATATTGTTAAAATTTCCTTTCTTTTTTAGATATAGTTCAAGAACTATATAAAACAAACATATTTAGAAAGAAAATTACTTCAAAAATTAATTTTTTAAGTAATTAATTCCTATCAGTGTAATGAAATTGGTGGAGCTGAAGAAATCTGCTGCTATCCTGTGTTCATCCTTGGCCACGGCCACTATCCTTCCTTCCTGATTCACAATTAAAATCCCTGACCTCGCAACATTTTTTCATGTGAGAAATAACTTACATGCTTCAAAATTTTAATTTCTTTTTAGTAGCTTTGCTACATGCATTAATAACCCCAGTATTTTCCAACCTCATTCCATTCATTATATATGTACCCATCTACACTGCCTGGCATCACTTTCATTATAGGACATTTTTTCATCCATTTACAATTATTGCAGTCCCTGAACATTCCATGATAATCTTACAGCTTTTCTAAAATATCATAAGCATAATATTTCAATTGTTTTTGCCATCTAAACTTTTATCATGATTTAATTTTATTAATAAAAAAGGAATAATGATATGTTAAGGTTGTTGATTGAGTTCTTCCTCTGCTCCCACTGATTTTCTCTTTTTAACCAACATTTTTACATTTTTTATATATTTAGGCATGAAAGTTTTTGTTAATAAATTATGTGAATTAGGTTTAGTCATATGACTATGTAACATGTGATGCAATATGAGTATAAAGGTGTGTTTGTATTTAGTGCTTGTATACACCTGAAGAAGCTGAATTGTGAAAGCGCTTGTGTTTGCACCAAGTAAAAGGCCTATTCTGGATTTTACAGCCGTCTACATCTCATTTTTCATTGTATTTTATTCACTTTTTTGTGGAGATGCAGTGGTGAGTTATCTTCTGTTGGCAATTTTTTCTTTGAACATTTTTACATTGTTTTGTTTCGAGACTCTTCTAACTTTTCTTCAGCTTGTTCCTCTTCTCCTATCAGTTTTTACAACTTGTATTTGTTCTCATGTTCCAGATGATTTAATTCCTGTTTTCCTTCATTTTCTGAATATGTTGTTCCACATTTCTTACGTCTCCATTCTGCTTTTCACTTTTTTCTTCTTTTATAGAGTCAGAAACTCATAGATATTCTAAGGCTACTGAATCTCAGAACTATTCTTGCATTGCTGGTACACCCGCCAGTACACCCCCCCTATTGCAGCATCTCCTTTTTCTAGCAGGACCGTACGGATTCTACTAATTTATATGTTGCTTAACCTGACATTTATTCCAGTGGTTTTGGAGTCACTGGGTTATAAACTTGTGCCTCCAGCATCTTATATTTATCTGTTGATGAAGATTTAGGCACATGGTTCTAGTTTTGGTACAGATATTGGAATTATAGAGGTACAGAAGGTTCAGATGTTAGACAGAGATGTCCCATCAAAAGTCTATAAGACACTGAATAAACAGATACAGCTTCCAGTCCCTCTTGATAACTCAGTGACTTTAGGCTTGTGTTCTTTTTAGTCAGGAACTTTTGGGGACTTTCCAGCTGTTTGATATGTTCAGCTTAGCTTACCCAATCCTGGTCATGCTCCTGTTCAGGATGAGACCTCTAGTGAAGCATAAACTTCTTATTGTTTATCACAAACCTTTTGCCCTCCCTCTTTGAATCATTACACCCCTAACAACTTTTCCTCCTGAACTTGGATCAATGCATCCTTTTTCACACCCCTTATACAACACTTCTCATCTTGCTCTATTTTTCAACCTGCCCCCACCCACCACTATGCAACCCCTGTATACCTGAGTTATACACCATCTAGGTACACCAGTTTGGAACAGGCAGCCTAAATATAACCAATCCTATACCACTCTCTCTCAGTCATATGTTATTATATACCGCTCTCTCAGTCATATATTATATACCGCTCTCTCAGTCATATGTTATTATATACCGCTCTCTCTCAGTCATATGTTATTATATACCGTTCTCTCAGTCATATGTTATTATATACCACTCTCTCAATCATATGTTATTATATACCGTTCTCTCAGTCATATGTTATTATATACTGCTCTCTCAGTCATATGTTATTATATACCGCTCTCTCTCAGTCATATGTTATTATATACCGTTCTCTCAGTCATATGTTATTATATGCCACTCTCTCAATCATATGTTATTATATACCACTCTCTCAGTCATATGTTATTATATACCGCTCTCTCAATCATATGTTATTATATACCGCTCTCTCAGTCATATGTTATTAAATACCGCTCTCTCTCAGTCATATGTTATTATATACCACTCTCTCAGTCATATGTTATTATATACTGCTCTCTCAGTCATATGTTATTATATACTGCTCTCTCTCAGTCATATGTTATTATTTACCGCTCTCTCAATCATATGTTATTATATAACACTCTCTCTCAGTCACACTCACTGATGTGGGGGGGCTGTGCCCCCCCAAATATATAACTCTGAGATTGCTCTACATTGCAGAAAAGGGGAAATGCCCAATAATAGCCAAGCTAATTTTTTTCCCTGTGAAAAAATTTGTGGAAGTGGCCATTCATGGTTTTCATCTTTCTCTGTTTATGGGTCAACCATTAGGTGTTCAAAATGCTGACTCTTCGAGATTATAATATAGACCCATTTTGAATTTATATTTGAACCAAAGAGTTATGCAGACTGACAAACACCTAATGTGGTCTATCATGCTACTTGTAGAGGCTGCACCAGTTTCCATGTAGGTAAGACGGTGCAAAACTTAAAAGACAGAATTCGAGGACATCAACATGACATAAAGGTTCTAAATATTCAAAATGCCTTAGCTAAACATGTTAAAGAAAATCTAGGGCATAGCTTTTTATTTAGAGTCCTACAATGTGTGAAGGCCAAGAAGTATGTAAGAGTGGTACAGGATATGTATGAGGGTAGTGTGACAGCGGTGAGATCTGCGGTGGGAGTGATGGATGAGTTTAAGGTGGAGGTGGGGTTTCATCAAGAATCAGCTCTGAGCCCTTTCTTATTTGCAATGGTGATGGACAGGTTGACAAACGAGATCAGACAGGAGTCTCTGTGGACTATGATGTTTGCAGATGACATTGTGATCTGTAGTGAGAGTAGGGAACAGGTGGAGGAGACCCTGGAGAGGTGGAGATATGCTCTAGAGAGAAGAGGAATGAAGGTCAGCAGGACTAAGACAGAATATATGTGTGTGAATGAGAGGGAGGATAGAGGAATGGTGAGGATGCAAGGAGTAGAGGTGGTGAAGGTGGATGAGTTTAAATACTTGGGATCAATAGTTCAGAGTAACGGTGAGTGTGGAAGAGAGGTGAAGAAGAGAGTACAGGCAGGATGGAGTGGGTGGAGAAGAGTGTCAGGAGTGATTTGTGAGAGACGAGTACCAGTAAGAGAGAAAGGGAAGGTCTACAATAGGGTAGTGAGACCAGCTATGTTATATGGGTTGGAGACGGTGGCACTGACAAAAAGGCAGGAGTTTGAGCAGGATGTGGCAGAGTTAAAGATGTTAAGATTTGCACTGGATGTGATGAGGGTGGACAGAATTAGGAGTAAGTATATTAGAGTGTCAGCCCAGGTTGGAAGGTTTGGAGACAAAGCCAGAGAGGCAAGATTACGTTGGTTTGGACATGTGCTGAGGAGGGTTGCTGAGTATATTGGGAAAAAGATGCTAAGGATAACGCTACCAGGTAACAGGAAAAGAAGAAGGCCTAAGATAAGGTTTATGGATGTTTTGAGAGAGGACATGCAGGTGGTTGGTGTGACAGAGCAAGATGCAGAGGACAGGAAGAAATGGAAACAGATGATCCACTGTGGTGACCCCTAATGGGAACAGCTGAAAGAAGATGATGATGATGATGAATGTGTGAAGGCCAACCCTGGGGGGGGGGCAGTCTGAATGATTATGTGGAAAGTTTAGAGTTATACTGGATACTTAAGTTGCAGGCTAAGTACCCAGGGTTAAATGCAGCTGTCTGTCTCAAACAAGCCTTAAAGAGAAGAAGTTGAAAGTAGTTGTATGATGTCACTGGGTGAGGTATTTTAACCCTTTGGACTGGCTTTTGTTTTATTTAAATTTAAACCTGTTTGTATATGTTTGTACTTTGTTTGGATCTGAAGAAGCATTGTATAATGCAAAAGTGTTTCTCCAGGATTTATTAAACACACATTTTTTACTTTTTATATGGTCACGGTAGCCTTGCTATTCTTTAGTTTTTATTTGTTATACAGTGTGTCCAGCATAGGCCTTTATGTGTTTTGGAGCCTTTTTTTGCTATTTGTATTGTTTCTGTTTGGGATCTTCACATGACATGGCAGAAGGTTTGAATGTGGAATTGGACTATAATCCATCCTATTTGGGAAGTCAACCAAAATAGCAAAAGCTTTGAGTACTCTTCTGCTAGAAAGCATCTTTGAGGGTGTGGACAGTAACGCTGAAACAGAAGCAGCAGCAGTGAGTATGAACAGTTTTTCTATTAAATCTAGATCATTGGAACAAGAACTTTTCAAACTAAAAAGACTGCAGTGGCAGACACTGCATATGGAAGTCTGTCAGCACTTTAAAGTAGTGCTGAGAGGGATGCATGTTCTCTGCATACCTACTTTTGGTGAGACACGCCCTTTATTACTGAAAAGATGGCAACAGATGAATTTGGAGCTACGTTTTAGCAATATACAGTTGGTGATAGACTATTTTAAGCCTTTAGAAAATAAACTTCAACAGGACGTGCAGTCTCTTTATAAGGAATTAATCACCCAGTTCAAAGGAGACCCCTATGAACATATATTAGAACTGACATTTAGTAACACTGTTGGGTATGAACGGAAACTGCAAAAGACTAAAATCATAAAATTGCAGCGTGATTATAGAGACTTTAATAGTGGCCATGTATTTGTATGGCCCAGATAACTTAACAAGAAAGCAGTAGAATCTGATGCTCCTATTGACCCCCCCCCAACTGACACACTATGGGCTGTTAGTGGTTATGTTGTCAGTAGTTCTATAGGGGCTGCTTCAAGTGCTATTTCTACTGTTACTTCGGCGACTTCATGCCATGTGAGTAGTACACCACCGTTAAACCAAGAAGCACTAGTTCATGAGAGGATTGGAGCCAGACCGAAAACCTCTTTGGTTTCCATGGATATTTCCCCTTCCCATAAAGATGAGGGGAAGGACTCCTTCATGTTCTGTCAGCAGAGGGCAACAAAAGAGAAAATTTTCAGAGGAACATCCACGGAAGAACAGGAAACCTTGGAAGTAAGCTACTTGGCTGTGAACCTGCCTAACCATCGTTTGACTACGATAGAACGTTCTCTTTTAGAGAAAGGATTACCAGCCATCCCTGCTGCCTCATCAGATTTGGGTGAGGTACTATTGGACTTACACCAGTTTACGCACAATCTTACTTTAAAACTGATGTTTGGAAACAAAGAATCAGTGGAAGTTCATGGTTTTAAAAATCGTAGCTTGTTTAACCCACCTTTGCCACCACATGTAAGTACTTTTTTGCACATTTGTGAGAGTTAACTTGTGAAATTGTTGAATGCACCCCATATAAGAGTTTTCAATAATTTAACTGAAAGAGAAAATGCAGTGTTATGTTTTTGATAAATAATCAAGACTTGGCATAAAGACCAGCTGATAAAGGGGCACACTGGTAATATTGAATCTTAAGGACTATAATGACTCCATGTATAAACTACTTAATAAGGAAAATATTTACAGGAGAATTGACCGACTTGAATTGGAAAGACTTAAGAAATATGTATATGATGTTCTGTATGATTTGTTATTGTGCCGTACCATTGATGGGCAACTCTATCAGTTTTTTATTGTGGAACACCCCATGATACCAGTCACAAGTTCGGCTTTGTTAAGGGCAGATCCTGTCTCTTAAACCTGGTCGATTTCTTTGAAACAGTCACCAAGGCCATTGATGAGGGGAAGGTGGTCCACACAGCCTACCTGGACCTCGCAAAATCCTTCGATACAATACCCCAGTCAGGCATTATAGATAAGCTCACCAGCTTAAATATAACACCCTATGTCACTAGATGGGTTGCAAACTGGCTCAAGGACAGAACCCACATGGTTAGAATTGTTGGAGCCATGTCAGACTCCAAACCAGTTACAAGTGGCATCCCACAAGGCTCAGTCCTGGGACCTCTCTTGTTCAGTATATATTTCTCGGAGGTACAGGCCAACACGGAAGGACTGTGGCTGACCAAGTTCGCAGATGACTGCAAACTGGGCGCCATAATCGACTCTCCAACCGACACAAGAATCCTTCAAAAGGGCCTCATAGAAACAGACAACTGGTGCCAGAGCCATGGCCTCAAGCTAAACGCCAAAAAGTGTATAGTCATCCCCTTTGGCAAAAACAAAGTGCCCACAAATTACCACATTAGTGGTAATCCATTAAGTACAGAAGAAGTAATTAGGGACCTGGGGACTCAAGTTGATAGCAATCTCTCATTTGACAACCACGTGGCCAAAGTGGTTAGAAAAACATTTTATATAGCTCACCTAATCATGAAGGGATTCACATCTAGATCAGGGGAGGTCATCATGCCTCTTTACTCATCCCTCATCAGGCCCATAATTGAGTACAATGCCCCTTTTGGGACGTACCTTACCAGACACCTGCAGCAACTGGAAAGACCCCAAAAGTACCTCACCAAGAGGATCAAAGGGCTCAAACAGATGCCATATGCTGCCCAGTTAAAGAAACTCCAGCTCTACTCAGTGGCATACCGCCTGCTCAGAGGCGATCTGTGCCTGACGTATAAAGCCATGTCCAACCCGGAATTAATGGACATGCTGCACCTCAGAAAATCCAAATCCCATCGAGCTATGTGCTCGAGAGACTTGAACCTCAGCACTGAAATAAATAGGGCATGCTGGAGGGACAGATTCATAACCCAGAGGCTCCCTTCACTCTGGAATAAAATCCCAGTCCAGGTTAGGCAGAGTCCCTCATTGACTCTCTTCAAAAGGAATCTTGATGAGTGGATGGGAGATCGTAGGTTTACCCCGGGTATCACTTCTGTGTCACTGTTAGACAGAGGCACAGTATACTAACCTCCAAAAAGGGCATAGCAAAATTAATTTAAAATGAGTGGTGAAAGCCAAACACACTCTGGCTAGGGCAGATAGCCTAGTATGAACCTATGAACCTACGAACCTATGAACAAAGGGCTACCTAAGATACATAAAGACCCTATGCACCTGCCCCTGAGACCCATAATGGCATGGGTGGGTTGGATGACCAAACCCTTGTTCATTTGTATAGAAAAGAGATTGAAAGGTATTTTTTGCTCTATTATGACTATACTAAGGGATACCAATCATTTCTTGATGGACCTGGGTCATTGTATTGACTAGACCATTGGTGAAGGGAATGTTTCCATAATGTTAGATGTTAAAAATCTTTTCACCAGCATACCCAATGAGTATGGTGTATAAGCAGTCAGGGAGACTTTAAGACATAAGAGTACGTACACTAACAGTATGTTTTTATGTTTGGCGGAGAGTTATTTTTACAAAGATGGGAGGGTGCCATGGGCACCCCCTGTGCTATCACTTTCGCGAATCTGGTAATGGATGATTGGGAAGAAGAACATGTATTCCATCATCCTATATTCTCCAGTCACATCAAATTATATCGACGCTTTGTGGATGATGTATTTATATTATGGGATGGTAGTCATTTTGAGTTGCAAGAATTTTTTAATTATGTGAATGATGCAACTGATTTTTTATGTTTCACACACACAGTATCTGATTCAAGTATTGATTTTTTGGATGTGAAAGTAACTAAGAATTTACAAGGACAGATACACACTACTATTTTTGGGAAAGCCTACTGGAGAAGTAGTTTGTTAGTACATGACAGTATGCACCCTAGGAATGTATTCTCCAGTGTTACTCAGACTCAATTTACTAGACTCTCTAGGTTGGGCACTGAAACTATTGATTGTGCTTCAAATAGGAATTGCTATCCACCCAGTCTAGAGCTAGGGGGTATGCAATGAGTGACATAGAGCCAACCATGGAAAGGGTTATGTCAAACAGGGGAATGACTACTAGACCATATTTATTCAATAGCCAAGGTTAAGGCGAGTAAAGCAACAAGAGAAGGAAGTGGGTGAACAATGAAGTGAGGTTTTTTACCAAGTTTACAAATGATGTATATTTAGTTCATGACATTATTCAAAAGAATTGAGGTCTGCTAACTATTGACAATAAAACAGCAGGCATTGTTGGATCCAAACCCATTTTGGGTTTCAGGAATTTCTAAGAATCTGAAATAATTGTTATGTGATGCAGACATCCTACAGAAAGGTCTCACTGAGACCAATGCCTGGTGTCAAAACCATGGCCTTAAGCTTAATGCCAAAGAAATGTGTCATCATCCCCTTTGGTAAAAACTCAGTTCCCACTAATTACCACATCGATGGGACCCCACTGAACACTGAAGGCATTATAAGAGATCTGGAGGTTGACAGCAACCTCTCCTTCCACCATCACATTGCCACTGTGGTCAGAAAGTCCTTCTATGTGGCACATCTCATTACGAATGGTTTTGCATCCAGGAAGAAAGAGGTCATCATGTCTCTCTACTCTTCCCTCATTAGACCAATCATTGAGTATAATAACCCATTTGGCATGTACCTCACTAGACACCTGTAACAGCTGGAGAGGCCACAGAATTACGTCATGAAGAGGATCCTGGGCATTAAACACATGACCTACATGGACAGACTCAAAAGATTCCGGCTATTCTCTGTCTCATATTGCCTACTTAGATGTGATCTTTGCTTGACTTACAAAGCCATGTCTGACCCAGCTCTGTTAGAAATGCTACATCTAAAGAATCCCAATACCTCCAACCCACGCACTCCAGAAACCTCAACCTCATTACCACAATCAACAGAACATGCTGGAGGGTACAGGCTCCACATTCAGAGGCTGCCCATGCTCTGGAATAGAGTTCCCATATATGTCAAGCAGAGCACCTTGCTGTCCCTCTTCAAGAGATATCTTTATGAGTGGCTGGGTAATAGAAAGTTCACCCCAGGGATCACTCCACTGGATCTACTTGATAGTGGCACTGGGAGCTAACATCGGACACCACGATGCAAGGGCACTTCTATGGGCTAGGCTTGTAAAGGCTCCAGGGTTATCAGCCTAGTACACACCTATGAACCTATGACCCTATGTAGTGCTCTCATTGGTCTTAAGCCCTGTAGTGATGGAGTGTTTCCATTCATCTTAAACCCTGCACTGATGGAGTACTCTCATTGGTCATAAACCTTGTACTGATGGAGTGCTCTTGTTGGTCTTAAACCCTGCAATGATAGGAAGCGCCAATTAGTCTTAAACCATGTATTGAAGGAGTGCTCTCATTGGTCTTAACCTCTGCACTGATGGAATAGTCTCATTGGTCTTAAACCCTGACCTGATGGAGTACTCTCATTGGTCTAAACACTGTACCGATGAACTGATATCATTGGTCTTAAACCTTGCACTGATGGATCAATCTCATTTGTCATAAGCCCTCTACTGATAGAGTGCTGTCATTGGTCCTACGCCCTGTACTGAGGGTCTGCTTCCCTTGGTCTTAAACCCTGCACTGCTGGAGTGCTCTCACTGGTGTTAAACCTTCCTTGATGGAGTGATCTCATTGGTCTAAAACCCTGCACTGATGGAATGCTCACATTAGTCTTAAACCTTGCACTGATGGAGTGTTCTCATTGATCTTAACCCCTAGAGTGCTTTCATTGGTCTTAAACCCCACACTGATGGTGTGCAGCCATTGGTCTTAAACCCTGCACTGATTGATTGATCTCATTAGGCTTAAACCCTGTACTGATGGAGTACTCTAATTGGTATTAACTCTGCACTTCTGGAGTGCTCCCATTGGTTTTAAACCCTGCAATGATGGCATGATCTCATTCATCTTAAACCTTGCGCTGATGGAGTGCTGTTGTTGATCTTAAACCTTGCACTGATAGAGTGCTCTCATTTGTCTTAAATCTACAGTGATGGAGTTTTCTCATTCATTTTAAGCCATGCACTCATGGTGTACTCATTGAATTTAAACCCAGCACTGATAGAGTACTCTCACTGGTTTAAGACATGTACTAATGGAGTGCTCCTATTGGTCTTAAATCCTGCAGTAATGGACTGCTCTCATCTGTCTTAAACCTTGCACTGATGGAGTGGTCTCATTGGTTTTAAGCCCTGCACTGATGGAGTGCTCTCTTTGATCTTAAACCCTGTACTGATGAAGTACTCTTATTGGTCTTAAACCCTGCACTGATGGCATGCTCTCATTGGTCTTAAACCCTGCATTGATGGTATGCTCGCATTGGTCTTAAACCTTGCACTGATAGAGTGCTCTGATTGGTCTTGAACCAAGTCTTTGTGAATAAGCATACATCAAGTTTTTCAGGGTAAGGAGTGGCTTGTATGGAGTGAATTTTTTTGATAAAGCTTGTAGCACTAAGCAGCAATATTTTTATTTTATCCAGATTCTGTTTTGTTGGAAGCTTTAGAAGACTGACATTATCCAATATATGAAATCCTTTGGAGGATGGCTCTTTTGATAAATGAGGCTTAGTGGGCCCCATACATATATCTGTGTGTATATTTGCTTGCATGTGCCTATATATTTGCTTAAGTATGTTAAGTGTGTGTGTGTGTGTGTGTGTGTGTGTGTGTGTGTGTGTGTGTGTGTGTGTGTGTGCACATACACATGTATGTGTATACATATATATATATATACATAGTTCTGTGGAATTATATTTGACTATCTTCTAAGCAATGTTTCTAAAGTGTTTTGTATGTATGTTTCTTGTTTGATTTTCTCAGCACTTCATAAATGATTTGTATAGATGCTGATCATTAACATTTAATAAAGTATTCAAAGTATTCAAGCAAAAAATGCCTTGACATTAGCACTCGTAAAAGCATCAGTTTCATTCAGAAGAGAGCCTATAAATGTAGAATTGTTATCAGGTTCCAAAAGTATACGAAAAAAATCAGGATGACAAACTGACAAACAGTTGCTTTCTGAATTTTGATAATGGTGAATGCTAAATGATTACTTGGATAAAATAGATTGAAAGGTATATTACTAAACTGAGGAAACAGAGCAGGTTCACTAGATTTTTACTTTCGGTAACCTGAGAGCCCTGATACACACCAAGCTAAATGGGTTTACTCTCAGTAAAATTATGTTTAAATGGTTCTACTTTTCATCAAACTATTTCTATTTATGTAAAGTGCATACTTACATTATGCAATTGGATTGTATAAAAGATAAAAATTCTTTTGGTTTTAACTTGAGTTAATAGAGGAGTTTTGCATTAAGCCATTGTTGAGAGAGATAAGGGGTGTGTTGTGCAGTAATTATTGTGCAGTAATTATTGACATATGAATCTGAAGGGTTTGCTTGTCTTTTATCTATAATATGCTATTAGATTACATTTTCTGAGATACCGCTTTGCTGATAAATACAATTATGTATAAGGCAAAATTGCAGTTACTGTTAGTAGAAAGTAGTGGACTGACTTAGCTGGTAAGAAACGTGTTATTCTGACATGACAGAAATAAAGTAAGAAACTCTGCTGATGTCCATGGCTGCTTTTCAAAGGAGGCAATATAGAAATAACTATGCGGAACACATTTAATAACGGATGGCAAATGGATTAATTAAACATGTGCGCTGCTTAATTAGCAAACTATTCAAAATCCTTCAGCAGTACTCATTTTCAAGTCCATTAACCAGCATATTTTACACACCACTGCCATAATTATTAATAATGACATAATGATGAGTTTCGGTACTCAAGTTTAATTATTAAGGTTTCCTGTACTTCATAATGCATTACAAAACTGGGGAAAAACTAACAGCCTAGTAAAATTCATTAGCTAAAATAAAACCTTTTTCTTACAAAAATATATAACTCTGTGGCAGTTAAATCTATTATATAAGTGATTCTTAGGTGGGAGTTGGCTTTGTGCTCGTACATTACTGACTCATAAACGTCAACACACATTTACCTATCTAGTCTGATACCCCCCCATTAATGAAAAAGTTGTATGTCATTGGTAAGCAATAAATAGGTTATAGGTCAGTTATATGTTGGTCACGGCTAAACTTGGGCTTCCCAACCCATTGGTTCTACAACATCTTCAAAAGGGCTGTTTCTTGCACATAACACCCTGGGGTAAGGCTCACACTTCTTTATATGTCTCCCCGAGTGACCCATTCGCCATTTTCCATTTTGAGACTGTACATTAGTGCTCTCATGTATTCCACCACTCTGGAGTTAGTACATTACAATGGAGTATTTAAAGGTTCTGAATTACCCTACAAAAAAAGCCAATGACATAATTTTAGGAACATTTTATGGTTCAAATCAAGAAAAGAATATGGTGGTTAAACATTTTTTTCTCAGTGATTTTAAACATCTTTATTAAACACGACATTAACAAAGTAACAGGTGCACGTACAGTAGTATTTACTTATTTGTCATTTGTTTACCAAGAAAGTCCAATGGAACAGACAAACCATTTTCAGTGGAGGTTGGGGGGGATAAGCTCCAGTAGCGTGACATTTAGTACATGTACAGTAATACACAATTTGAATACAAGTATGATGACAGAAGAGACAAGTGCAGTATTTAAATAATACAAATATGGAGGCAGAAGAAACAACAGGACAACATTTAAATTTATAAATATTTATAGTGTCTGTAACTAGCTGGTTAATATGTTTGTGTTTCTACAACTTATATAACTGGAGAGCTTACTTATTTCTAGACGAGAACTAAGATTAGGGTTTGAAGATGAGTTATTATTAAAAAGAGATGGAGGCGATAGTGGACAGTATAGAAGATGAGAAGCGTGATAGGAAAAAAGAGTAGACAGAAAGAGTAACTGAGAAAGAGGACAAGATGAACATAAGAAGAGAGGGTTCCTATTAGAACAACGAAAACACATTTCATTGAATGCGTTTTCATCGACACCTAAACAGCGAACAGGCAAAACAGAGAAGCGGATGTTCAGTGAATTCTTTCTCTGGGAAAGAAGTCACTTGACCGCTTTGTTGCTTTGCCATGTTCTGCACTGTAGTGTGGTCTCAGAGATTCCCTTATCTGGTACAGCTCCCGAGTGTAAATGTGGAACAGTTACTGACCTTAGGGTTAGGGTGCGGGTTAAGGTAAGTGCATATGTTTTAAACTGTTTACATTT
The DNA here is from genome assembly GCF_019279795.1 of Protopterus annectens. Classification (NCBI taxonomy): domain Eukaryota; kingdom Metazoa; phylum Chordata; order Ceratodontiformes; family Protopteridae; genus Protopterus; species Protopterus annectens. The sequence goes on along the minus strand of NC_056729.1, from coordinate 1,823,953,751 downwards.
TTTTTGCTTTAGCTGTACGGTTGAGTTAAGTGCATATGTGTTTTAAGCTGTTTACTTTGTTTTTGGATTGGTAGAATTAGGGTTAAGGTAAGTGTGTATGTGTTTGGAACTGTTTACGTAAATGTGCAATAGTTACTGACCTTAGGGTTAGGGTGCGGGTTAAGGTAAGTGCATATTTATTTATATTATTTATTTATTTACATTTGTTGACCGTGAGTGTCCGACTGGATGTAGGTCCATTTTCAGCAGAGGCCTGGGGAGAAAAGCTCCACAGTTAAAATAAACAGACAGTAGTTACATTGGATTACATAGTGATTAACAATTTGATTAACATAGCAATTAATTACAAATATATTTACAGATGAAGAACATAGTACATCATTAGACAACTAGAATCTTTATCTGTGAAGTACATAACAGACATTAACAAATGTTACAATAAGAAGTTCCTGCTGTATAATAAGTACTAGGCTTATGAGCATCTGAGCTTGCTTTAATCAAGGTAGTTAGTGGAGTGGAAAGAAAGGTAGTGGTTGGATGGGGAGGGTGATATTAGAGTGGGAGTTGCAAGGGCATAGCCAGCATGTTTTTAGGTGCGCTTTTAGTAAAGTTTTGAAGTGGGTGCATGATGGTATGGAGGTAATTGTGGGTGGGAGGGAGTTCCATAATTTGGCTATGGTGCAAGAGAATAGTGCCTCACCAGCAGAGTTATTGCCTTTAGTGATCTGCAAGTGATGTTTGTTGCTGGATCTTTGTGGTCTGATGGTTTGATAGGGTTGGAGTAGATTTCGGAGGGATGGGACATTTAGTGGATGGTTTACTAGTTTGTGGGTGAGTGAGAGTTGATACCATTGAAGGAGGTGAGGGAGTTCAAGCCAGCCCAGTTCAGCAAGTGATAGACAGTGGTGACTATGGTAGGATGCCCCTGTGGTGAATTTGGCGATTTTGTTGTAGCAGGTCTCTAGCTTGTTTAGATCGCATTGCCTTAGGTTGGTATATATTGGAGAGGCATAAAGTAGGGTGGAGATAAGGTGGGAATTTGCTACTGAAATCTTTGCTGCTTTGGTGAGAAGTTGCTTATTTCTGTATAACGCTCCTAATTTTTTGTGGACTTTTTTTGTGGTCATGGATATGTGAATGTCAAATTTTAGTTTATTGTGTTTTTCCACTCCTAGCAATTTGGTGTTCAGTTGGGTATATAGTGGTGTTGTCTTTTGCTGTGATGTTAAAGTGAGAGTTGTTTTGAGTATGTTTGGTGGGTTGGAAGATGAGTAGTTTAGTTTTGTTTGGATGGAGTATTGACTGGGCATCGGATAACCAAGTTTCAACACAGGAAAATGCTTCCTGTGTGACATTTTGCAGTTTTGGTAGGGACTGGGCTGAGCAGATGATGGTTGAGTCATCTGCGTATTGTATGAGTGTGCCATGTTTGGTGGCAGAGGCTAGATTATTGGTGAAAACAGAGAAGAGTAGGGGTCCAAGGATGGATCCTTGGGGAACCCCTATCGAGACATGTAGTTGGGGAGATATGTCATTCTACCATACAACAGATTGTTGGTGGTCAGACAGGTAAGTCTGAAACCAGTTGTTGACTGATTGAGAGAAGGATAGGTTATTGAGGACAGAGATGAGTTGTTTGTGTGGGATCATGTCAAATGCTTTAGATAGGTCTAGGAAAGTAGCAGAGGAGAGATAGCCATTGTTTTTATGCTGAAGGATAGTGTTAGTAAAGTAGAGTAAGGCAGTGCTGGTACTATGGTTTGGTCAGAAACCATGCTGAGTATTGGAAAGGAGGTTGTTAGTAAGGAGGTAGTCTGAGATCTGAGAGTGTATGCTTCTCTCTAGTATTTTGGAGAGTGGCGAGAGAATAGCTATGGGGCAGTAATTGGTTAGTTCTGTGGAGGGGCTGCCTTTGTGGAGGGGAATTATATGTGATACTTTCCACAGTGTGGGAACATAACTTTCTGACAGAGATCGGTTAATCAAGATGGATACTGGGTAGGCCAGAGCATCAGCTGTGATTTGTAGGTATTCACTTGGGAGGTTGTCTGCTGCTAATTTGGTGGGCTTAAGTTTAGTTAAGAGATTTTTTTATGTTGGAGGTAGGTACAGGAGAAAAAGAGAAGACAGTGGGGAGATTACTAGTTGAAGGTGTGGACTGCAGGGGAGGGGGGTTGTGTTGTTTAGCTAGTAATAGCATGGTTTGTGTGAAGTGTGTGTTGAATGAGGTAGCAATATTTTTGGAGGAGTGAGGAATGTTAGGAGGAGGGGTACTGACTTTACCTGGGTGGAGTATGGAGTTTATGGAGGACCAGAATTGTTTGGGGCTGTGTTGGGAGAAGTCTAGGACAGACTGGTAGCATTGGAATTTGTCTTGTTTTATTAGTTTTTTGACTCTGTTGTGTAGTTCTAGGAATTTCTGTCTAGTTGAGGGGGTTTTGGTTTTGCGCCAGTGATCCCAGGCTTTATCCCTGTTTTTCATTTCTGACTTAGTGGTTTTCTGTAGCCATGGGGAGGATTGTGCTTTGGTTCTGGATATTCTTATGGGGGCAATGGTAATTAAGGATGTTTAGGAAGGTAGTATTAAAAAATTCAACTGCGTCAACAAGACTGAGGTACTTTAGAGGATGCCAGTTACATTCTTTGAGGGATTAGATGAATGTGAGTGGGTTAAAGTTTAGTTTTTTACATATTTGATGGTAGATGACCGGTTTAGCTTGATACAGGTATTTTTTTTGTAGGAATATTGGGGAGTGATCACTGAGGCTATCTGATAAGCAGCCTGTTATATATAACTGGGGGCTCTTACTGACGAGTATCCAATCCAGGGTAGTGTGCTTGCTGGAGTTTTTATTTATCCTGGTTGGCAACTGGACTAGTTGGGTGAAGCCATGAAGGTTTACATGATGGGTTGGATGGTTGCTAGAACAGTATTGACAGTCAATACTGAAATCACCTAAAATTATAGTTTCTTGGGGGAGATGGTGGGGAGACCAGCTGAGGAGGTTTTCTAGTGGAGGGATGTTTTGGCAAGGTGGGAAGTAGCATCCATTTATGTTGATGGTTTTGTTTTGGTTTATTTTGAGGTTGGTATATATTATTTCTTCATTGCGTATTTGTGGAGCTGATGATTTTAAGATCTGGATGTTTAGATGCTGTTCAAATATTATAGCAACGCTACCTCCTTTCTTATAAACTGTTTATTTTTTTTTTGCGTTAAATGTATGGTTGAGTTGCGTGCATATGTGTTTTCATCTTTTTACTTTTTTGGGGGGGTAGAATTAGGGTTAAGTGTGTATGTGTTTGGAAATGTTTACTGTTTTTTTTTTTTTTTTTTTTTTGGTTGGAACAGCGATTTCTTTCCCTAGGAAAGAAATCGCTGTTCTGAGGTGTCAACATTTTCAGCTTTTGCTGAAATAGGACTGATGAAACATAGTTTGCTGTTTTAAGCATTCAATGTTGTAATATAGACCCAAGAAGAGAAATGATGATGCGTGGTGTGATGCAGGTACAGAGGCAGAATTGGCTGAGGAAGTGATTTAGTGAGTGCTTAAACAGACGAGTGCTAGATATCAGTCTAAAGTCTGTTGGGATATTGTTCTAAGCTTTGGCAACTTGGCAACTGAGTTAGGGTATGAAAAGTGTCCAAAGGGCATTTTGGGTTTAAAAACTGTAAGGAGTTTTTTTTTTTGGAGGAGTGAAGGGGTGGGGGCAGTAGGTTAGGGTTGTATATCATTTTGTGTGCCTGGAAAAGTTGGGTATATTTGAGATACAGAGGTAGCTGAAGCAGTCTAAGTATTTAGGTGCTATGCAAGACAATGATAGGAACTGCTTGGCTGATTTCCTGCAAACCGAGTCATTTTATTATAACATAGTTCTAGTTTTGATGTTAGATTGGCCTGTTGATCGGTTTGAATATGAGTTGTCTAGAGTAAGGATTGAAATAGATATGAGTCAGTAATTGTAGCTCTGGAGTGAGGGGCTCCACGTTTGTTAGTGTTTTTTTATGGAATTTTTAATATATAGGTCTAATAAAGTGGGTCATCAATTATTGCACCTAGTATTCTGGTATGGGAAGTGACTTCTAGAATGGAGGTATTTAATGATGACATTTAGAAGTTGTCTTTGTTAGGTGTTTGGGACTTCGGAAAGAATTAAATGAGTTTGTTTTTTGGGGAGGGGGGTGAGGAATAGCTGATTGTTAATTAACCCGTTCTCAATGGAGATTAAATTTTCTTGTGTAATGGTTTCTAGATGACAGAGACTGCTAAGCAAATGAGACTGGCATCACCTGAGTACTGTATCAGAGAAATGTGGGGAAGATGTAGAAATATTGTTAATAAATATATTAAAAGAGAAGGGAGTCAAGGATGGAGCCTTGTGGGATTCCAGTATTCACTGCGAGGAAAGGACGGTAAGCAGAGAGCCATTTAACAGATAACCCATGATCAGACAGATAATAGAAAACAAAGTGTACTAAAATTCTTTTGTTGTTTGCATGCAGTATACATTTTAACAATTTTCATTGACTCCAACAATAAGTAAATTACGCAATTCCTGCCTTTCTGTAAATTTCACTCCTCCACCATTATTTTACATGCATTATTCCCACAAATTCCATTCATTTATATGTAATTATCTCCTTCCCTTTTAAAAGATCCCACTTCCAGTTCTTTTATAATACTCAATACTTCAATTACAATTGGTTTAGATTTTGGTTTTGATTTTCTAGTAATTACTTTTTTTGCAGCCAATGACATTAAACTTTGTAAGGTCTTACTATGTCTGGGTAATTCAGATTCAATGTCCCAGCTCAGAAGAATCCTTACTTACAAATGTTTGCTCTCCTCAACATTTCTGACAAGTATAGTTTTTTTCTCTTCCATTCACTTGCTTCCTCCAGCCGGGCCAACCCATTCCGTTCACCCTCGCTCCTCCAGGGCTTGCTCCATTCCCCTATCCTACCCCCATTCCCACCCCCCCACTTTCATTACACTTATAGTCTCCATGCCACACCTCTTCCCTCCCTCTAACTAGTCAGCTGCTCCTTCCATTAACAACTCCTCTTCACTATTTCCACTCCCACCACTCTCTCCTCCCCCTTAGCCCCAGTACTTAGTCCTATCTGAGACTGAGATTTCTTTATGGGGATAAACTCTTGGCTATGCTTGTAAGGGCTGCAGGGACATTAGTCTAGTAACCTTCTATGATCCTATCCCTCCCTATAGTCACCTACTATACCTCTATGTCCTCTTCACTTACTTCATATAAGTAGCACCCCTTTTCCTCAGTATCCTTTATTACTGCAAAATATGATTAACCTCTCTAGTAATGCCTTTCGGCTTTTCCCGGTTAGAGGTCACCACAGTGGAACTCTGGTCTGCTAATGATTGGCAGTGGATTTTTATGGTGTTGCGTTGCCAGCCCCACACCCAACCTTCAAAAAAGGCACACCCATTCACGCACGCACCTACCTGCATGTCTTTAACGTCACTCAACTGCAGGGAGGACATGTAGACTCCACACAGAAGGTGCTCCAGCTGAGAATCGAACGGGAGAACCTCTTGCTTTGAAGCGACAATGCTAACCGCTGCAGCACCGCAGCATATTATTAACCTTTCTAATTCTCACTATTCTTTCCTCTGCTTATCTTTCATGTTACTTCTTTATCCTTCTGCCACCCTTCACTGTCAACCTGATACCACACTGCACTCTGCTATCAAACACCTTCACCTCCTGTCCCCGTCACTCACGTCAGCAGCGCCATCCCTCACTCACAGCTATCGCCAGCACTCTTCCTTATCACACCTTCTCACCTTCTCAACATTAACACATTTCCAAACATCTCTCTCACCTCTAGTCTAAAATCAAGAAATCCTGCTAATTTGAACCTGCTCACATATATTTTTACTTTCTTTGATATACTTCTCCTAGACAGGGACATCCATCCCAACCCTGGACCACCTGCCTCTACCTCTCACAAATATACACATCATACCTCATCCCCCCACAACCAGTTGTCACCCCATACCACTTCTCCGTCTCCTAAATCATTAAATATCTTCTTTATAAATATTCAAAGCCTTGTAAATAAAATCACAGAACTGCATTCCTGGATTAGTAACATTTCCCCATGTATCTTAACCTAGTCAGAAACCTGGTTAAAACCACATAACTCAAACAAATAAATAAACAAATGCCAAGAAAGACTTGCAAAATAAAACAAAAAAACACAGCTAGACCTGGGACTAAACTCAAAATTTATTACTGTGTAATAAATCGTAATAAATTTTGAATTTGGTCCGAGGTCTAGCTGTGTTTTTTGTTTTATCAAACACAGAAATCTTACCTCCTGGATACAACATCTTTTGCTCTGACAGAAAAAAATAAGAGGGGTGAAGGGGTTGCCATCCTCTACTCTGAACAACCGGATCTCTGTCTGCTTTCCATTTCTGCACTTAGCTTTGCACCTGCAGAAATTCTTATTATAAACTGCCACCTAAACCCACATAAAACATTTGCCATAGCCTCTGTCTATATACCTCCTGGGGATAATATTCCTATCCTTGAGACCTTTTTCTAATGGCTATCTCACTGTGTTCCATATGAAACCATTATCCTCGGTGATGTAAACATAGATTGGACTAAACTTTCTACTACATCTCCTAATCACAGTCTCAGTCTTCATGGCTTCAACCAACTCATATCATCCCCTACTCAGACTAACAAAACTTCCACTTCTGGGCTTATCCTGGACTGGATCCTTACCTCAGATTCCAACCTTTATCATAACCCTGGCACACTTCCTAACTCTTTAAGTGACTATTTCCCTACCTATATCCATAGATTCGCTCAACATCTTCCCAAAGACCAGCTGCAAAGGGAATGCCGCAAACATATTCATTTCAATCCAGATACTTTTAACTCCAACTTGTCTAGCATTAAATGGCCCTTCCTTTATCACTGCCCTTTCAACAAGGCTGTAACATCTTTCAATAAGATATTTCTTGACATACTCAACTCTATGGCACCCTCGAGAAAAATCAGAATAAAATCTAACTTTGCCCCCTGGCTTACAAAACATACCCGCTCCATTATGCATGAAAGAGACATTAGCTGGAAAGCCTGGGTTAAAAATAAACCCCCTCCCCTACTTAAAAGATACAAAGAGCTTAGAAACCTATCTAAAAAAATAGTCAACAATGATAAGAATTTTTTTTTGTCCAACCAATGCAACCCACACATAAAAATCTAAAAAAAACTCTGGACAACCATTAATAATCTTCTTTATCCTTGCAACCCTTCAACTCTCAACCCCTTACCACACAATACAGCTTCTGAAACTGCCAGTCTCCTAAACAGCTATTTCATAGAAACAATCCAAAAACATACTCAAAATAGTAATACGTCCTCTACCCTTCCTTCATCTCCCAACATAACGAATTCCAGTACCTTCTCTTTCAAACCAGTTCCCAGCACCTTCATTAAATCTGTCCTAAAGAAACTCAAGCCTTGCTCCCTCTCGGCTGATAAATTACCTTCCTACTTTCTTAGAATCACTGCAAAATCCATTGCCTACCCTGTCTTTATACTCATAAATCTTCCATTACCAATGCCTGTATCCCTGATATAGGGAAATCTTTCTAAACAATCCCTCTTCACAAGGGTGGAAACTCTACAGATCCTTCTAAGTATAGGCCCATTGCTATCCTGTTCCCTATATTCAGAATTCTGGAAAAGTGTATTCATACCCAGTTACTCACATACCTGCTTAATAATAACCTGCTAACTCCTACCCAACATGGCTTTAGACCCCACCACAGCACTTCTACTGCACTACTTTCCTCCACCCAAACAGTAACAGAGGCCCGGGATAACAACCTGTTAGTCTCCTGTTTATTCCTCGATCTCTCTAAAGCCTTTGACACTGTTTCTCACTATAAATTTCTAACTAAACTTTCTGACCACCATCTCTCTAGCTCCTCTATAAACTGGTTTTTATGTTACCTCTCCAACAGGCAACAATCCATTCACTGGCAAACTCTCCTCTCCCCTTTCCTTTCAGTCAACACTGGTGTTCCACAAGGATCTATCTTGGGCCCCCTCTTGTTCAATATTTTCACTAACAAACTACATTCTGCTAATAACCACTCAACACTTCTGCAATATGCTGATGATTCCACTCTTATCACCACTGCCCATAGCATTCCTGATCTCTTAGCTCTCACTCAGGACACCTTTTCTTCAGTAGAAACATGGCTGTCAGACAATCAACTTGCACTTAATCCTATAAAAACTAAACTCCTTCTCTTCTTTTCTAGAACACTTACATATCACAAACCCTCCTTTTCCATCACCTCCCTTAACAATGCTATCATAAAACCCGAAGCCCATACCAAACTACTTAGCGTCATCATTGATGATGAACATATTTGACATACCTATCCAACAATGTCTTAAAAACACCAGAAGCTTGTTTTACTCTATTGTAATCAAAGCTCCCTTACTCCTTCCTGTAAACTCTCTCTAGTTCAGTTTCTTACTCCTTCCTGTAAACTCTCTCTGGTTCAGTTTCTTACTCCTTCCTGTAAACTCTCTCTGGTTCAGTTTCTTACTCCTTCCTGTAAACTCTCTCTGGTTCAGTTTCTTACTTCTTCCTGTAAACTCTCTCTGGTTCAGTTTCTTACTCCTTCCTGTAAACTCTCTCTGGTTCAGTTTCTTACTCCTTCCTGTAAACTCTCTCTGGTTCAGTTTCTTACTCCTTCCTGTAAACTCTCTCTGGTTCAGTTTCTTACTCCTTCCTGTAAACTCTCTCTGGTTCAGTTTCTTACTCCTTCCTGTAAACTCTCTCTGGTTCAGTTTCTTACTCCTTCCTGTAAACTCTCTCTGGTTCAGTTTCTTACTCCTTCCTGTAAACTCTCTCTTGTTCAGTTTCTTACTCCTTCCTGTAAACTCTCTCTGGTTCAGTTTCTTACTCCTTCCTGTAAACTCTCTCTGGTTCAGTTTCTTACTCCTTCCTGTAAACTCTCTCTTGTTCAGTTTCTTACTCCTTCCTGTAAACTCTCTCTGGTTCAGTTTCTTACTCCTTCCTGTAATCTCTCTCTAGTTCAGTTTCTTACTCCTTCCTGTAAACTCTCTCTAGTTCAGTTTCTCCTTTTACCCAGTCTGCTGTACGCAGCCCATATCCTTACTAATAATCTACCTACCCTACTCTCCAAACTTGAACATACAATAAAATAGTCAGATTTGCCTCTAATCTCCCTTACAAGTCCCATCATTGTCTCGTGCTTAAGACACTTCAATGACCCAAATTCTCTGACTATTAGTCCCTCAATTAGATATTACCCACTTTATCCTGAACGACCCCTCTTCCTGCCCCTCTATCTCTAACCTTGTATCTTACTACTGCCCTTGCCCTCACCTTTGTACAACTGACAAACACCTCCTTGATACCTACAAACCTAACAAGAACATTGGACAGTCCCTTTATAAGTACTCAGTAGCTCATGCCTGAAACACACTCCCCCTCAATATAAGAAACATTTCCCAAAAGCACCTGTTTAGACACAAACTTAAAGACTATCTCAAAAGACCTAGTCCTGCCCATGTCAATCCCACACCTGACAACTATGTTTCACCTACTTATCTTTTACTCTTCTTTCATATATACCTCTGTTCTGTCCATTACTCTCTATTCATGTCATTGTACTCTATTCTTCCTATATTTATAAACACAAAAGTTATTCTAATACTAGGACTCTTTTGTTAAATGCTGAGAGTGTATCTCATATATGCTAGTTTTTTTGTAATATTATTTTCACTGCTTTAAAGAATATAGTGCTGTCAGTTGTTGTAAATATATCTTATGTTAACTATTTGTACATCTGACCACTATGTATTTCATTTATCTTTTGTAAGACTGCAAATTGTCTGGAGCTTTTCTCGTCACGTCTCCTATGAAAATGGGCCCCTGGCTAAGTTGAATTAATCCAGTTAACAAATGTCAAATAACTAAAAATAAATAAAGTATTCTGCAAAGATTTTTTTTAATCTGCCAGTTTGTTGGATTGCTAAGAAAAAAAAACATGTTCCCAGTTACCTCTATCTTTCCCATGAGATCTCCAGCATTTGTTGGCTACATGATGAAAAATTCTCTGACGTCTCCTTAGTGTATATAAATACCTCTGCAAACCCCATGAAAAATTCTCTGAAGTCTGCTTAGTGTATATAAATACCTCTGCAAACACCATGAAAAATTCTCTGAAGACTGCTTAGTGTATATAAATACCTCTGCAAACACCATGAAAAATTGTCTGAAGTCTGCTTAGTGTATATAAATACCTCTGCAAACACCATGAAGAATTCTCTGAAGTCTGCTTAGTGTATGTAAATACCTCTGCAAACACCATGAAAAATTATCTGATGTCTGCTTAGTGTATATAAATACCTCTGCAAACACCATGAAAAATTCTCTGAAGTCTGCTTAGTGTATATAAATACCTCTGCAAACACCATGAAAAATTCTGTGAAGTCTGCTTAGTGTATGTAAATACCTCTGCAAACACCATGAAAAATTCTCTGACGTCTGCTTAGTGTATACAAATACCTCTGCAGACACCATTAAAAATTCTCTGAAGTCTGCTTAGTGTATATAAATACCTCTGCAAACACCATGTAAAATTCTCTGATGTCTGCTTAGTGTATATAAATCCCTCTGCAAACACCATGAAAAATTCTCTGACGTCTGCTTAGTGTATATAAATACCTCTGCAAACACCATGAAAAATTCTCTGAAGTCTGCTTAGTGTGTATAAATATCTCTGCAAACACCATGAAAAATTCTCTGAAGTCTGCTTAGTGTATGTAAATACTTCTACAAACACCATGAAAAATTCTCTGATGTCTGCTTAGTGTATATAAATACCTCTGCAAACACCATGAAAAATTCTCTGAAGTCTGCTTAGTGTATATAAATACCTCTGCAAACACCAAGAGAAATTCTCTGATGTCTGCTTAGTGTATATAAATACCTCTGCAAACACCATGAAAAATTCTCTGACGTCTGCTTAGTGTATATAACTATCTCTGCAAACACCATGACAAATTCTCTGAAGTCTGCTTAGTGTATATAAATACCTCTGCAAACACCATGAAAAATTCTCTGAAGTCTGCTTAGTGTATATAAATACCTCTGCAAACACCATGAAAAATTATCTGATGTCTGCTTAGTGTATATAAATACCTCTGCAGACACCATGAAAAAATTTTCTGAAGTCTGCTTAGTCTATATAAATACCTCTGCAAACACCATGAAAAATTCTCTGAAGTCTGCTTAGTGTATATAAATACCTCTGCAAACACCATGAAAAATTCTCTGACATCTGCTTAGTGTATGTAAATACCTCTGCAAACACCGTGAAAAATTCTCTGAAGTCTGCTTAGTGTATATAAATACCTCTGCAAACACCATGAAAAATTCTCTGACGTCTGCTTAGTGAATATAAATACCTCTGCAAACACCGTGAAAAATTCTCTGACGTCTGCTTAGTGTATATAAATACCTCTGCAAACACCATGAAAAATTCTCTGACGTCTGCTTAGTGAATATAAATACCTCTGCAAACACCATGAAAAATTCTCTGACGTCTGCTTAGTGTATATAAATACCTCTGCAAACACCATGAAAAATTCTCTGACGTCTGCTTAGTGTATATAAATACCTCTGCAAACACCATGAAAAATTCTCTGGTCTGCTTAGTGTATATAAATACCTCTGCAAACACCATGAAAAATTCTCTGAAGTCTGCTTAGTGTATATAAATACCTCTGCAAACACCATGAAAAATTCTCTGAAGTCTGCTTAGTGTATGTAAATACCTCTGCAAACACCATGAAAAATTCTCTGAAGTCTGCTTAGTGTATATAAATACCTCTGCAAACACCATGAAAAATTCTCTGAAGTCTGCTTAGTGTATATAAATACCTCTGAAAACACCATGAAAAATTCTCTGACATCTGCTTAGTGTATATAAATACCTCTGCAAACACCACAAACAATTCTCTGATGTCTGCTTAGTGTATATAAATACCTCTGCAAATGCCTAGGAAATAACCTAAACCTTCTGTACTCTGTAGCATGCGTAGACGCCATACACATGCCTTACTATTGTTCCTTTATCTATTGTCTTTCCATCCACTTTTTCCAATATTTTCTGATCTTTTCTGATTGATTATTATTATGCAATATTTCATATGGCCTACTAATTATGCATTTTATAACAACTACTGCTGTAGATGCAAAAAAAACTCTACCGGTGATGGCCTTTAATTTAAAATCTTTTCTCTTTCACTTTGCCTGTACTCTGTTATTGGTTCCTTTCCATCTTTACCCACTTCCAGACAAACCTCCTGGTAAAATCTTTCTCCATTCCCATGTAGCCTTAGTTCTTAGAATACTTTACAGTACTTTGTGAATATAATATAATATAATATAATATAATATAATATAATATAATATAATATAATATATTCTTTATGATTGTTATTCTTCTTCTTACGTTAAAGACCTGAAACCCAAATTCTACGCCATCCTCACCTCATAAATCCACCCTCACATCATTTTATCACTGTCTCCTTCCACACTGATTTATAACCATCTGTGTGTGTGTGTTATATATATGAGCCTTAATTATGTAACACTAAAATATCCCTTCATATCAGATAATCCTGCACCACCTTGTTCTGTGGAGAGAATCAACTTGTCCCACTTAACTCTTGCTCTCTTTACATGTCAAATAAACTCCTTCATCTCTTTATTAATTATGGTCCATATACCTAGCCTATTTATAAAACTATGGGGAACTATAAACATTTCACTTCTTGTATCTTACTATCTAGATCCATAATCAAGAGCTGCCCGTTTCGCGTTTTTTTGTATTATCTTTTTTATAGGTTCTTCTCACATATCCTTAGCTGCAACAATAGAACTCCTTTGTAATCCATACATCTAAATCCTTTATCTTATCATATTTGCATAAATATGGATAGTGATCTACCAATTCATGTGTGGCTATAGTTTACTGCTATAGCTTTTGTTTCATTTTCATCTACTTTATGTCCTAAAAAGACTTAAAACTGTCTCAGAATATTCCACAATACCAAGATATTTTTTTCTGGATTTATTAAGTACAAAACAAATGGTAAGGGTGTATGACTATAAACTCGGTGTTTTCATAAACTTCCCAGAGGACACCAAAATCCTCCAAGAGGATCTTTCCTAAACAAATAGCTGTTGTCACAGCCATGGACTAAAATAAATGCCAATACATGTATAATAGTAACATCCTTTGGCAAGAAGGGTCATCCTTGTAACTATCACATTGACAATTCACCCCTAAAAGTAGATCCCATTTTAAGTGGCCTGGTATACTGCATTGACAATGAACTGTTCTTTAATCATCACATGTCCACTGATGGTAAGAAAGTCATTTTTTATTATACAGCTCATATTTAAAGTGTGCTGTCCAGGTCTAGGCATGTAATCGTTCCACTGTACTCAGCTCTCATTGGTCTGAATAATATGCCCCTTTTAGTATGTGCCTAACACAACTGGAACAGTCATAGTGCTTTTGCACTAAAAATCAAGGGCCTAAATCATAGAAACTATACAAGGCATCCTAAAGCAGTACCTTTTATCCTTCTTATCAGTATCATACAGGCTCTGAAAAGTGGCATGTCCCTTATGGAAAGGGGCAACAATATCCTTGTTCTGTACACTCTGGGGGTGACTTGTCCCTTATGGAAAGGGGCAACAATGTCCTTGTTCTGTCCACTCTGGGTTATTCCTACACAAATTATAAGGTATAAAAACTGGCAGGGGACTGTAAGACTAGGCTTATCACTACCCTAGTAAGTACATATGAACCTATAAAATAATATCACCTCAGAATAAAGATAATTTTTCTTGATTGCAATACCAGTTATAGACTTGAATTTGTGAGTGCCTTATTTTATTTGCTAACATTTCTAAATATAAAGCAAATAACAAAGGAGAAAAAGATACCTTTGCTTATTCATCTGTTTAACACAGCTTGCCAGAGAGAAACCTTCCCTCCTTAAGTCTTGCCTCTAAGCCTTCATAAATCATCCTAATTAATCAACTGTCTGTCAGGTGCAAGGATCCGCCGTATTCATAGGTTCATAGGTAGGTAGTAGTCTATCTGCCCCAAGGCATTTATAAGCCTAGCCACAATGTGTTGGCTTTCGCCACCCCCTTAGATTAGTTCCCTATGCCTCTGTCCAGCAGAGCCAATGAAGTGATCCCCGGGGTAAACTTTCTGTTTCCCATCCACTCATCAAGGTTTCTCTTGGAGAGTGTTAGCGAGGAGCTATGCCTGATGTAGATTGGAATCTTCTTCCAGAGTATGGGATGACTCTGGGACAGGAATCTATCCCTCCAGCATGTCCTATTTATTGTTGTGGTGAGGTTTAGATCCCTGGAGCATGTGGCTTGAGGGGCTATGCTTTTCTTTAGGTGGAGCATGTCCATCAATTCTGTATTGGACATGGCCTTGTAAGTCAGGCAGAGATCACCTCTGAGTAGGCGGTATGCAACCGAGTACAGCTGTAGTTTCTTCAGTCGAGCTGCACAGGGCATCTGCTTGAGGCCAGTGATCCTCTTGGTGAGGTACTTCTGTGGTCTTTCCAGCTGTTGCAGGTGTCTTGTAAGGTACATCCCAAATGGGGCATAGTACTCTATGATGGGTCTGATGAGTGATGTGTAGAGGGGCCCAATGACCTCTTTCGATCTGGATGCAAACTTTTGTGATTAGGTGGGCCACATAGAAGGATTTTCTAACCACTTTGGCAATGTGATTATAAAAGGAGAGGTTACTATCTACTTGGGTCCCCAGATCCCTTATTACATCTTCCATATTTAGGGATCTACCACCTATGTGGTAGTTTGTGGGTACTTTGTTTTTTCCAAAGAGGATGACTATGCACTTTTTGGCATTTAGCTTGAGGCCATGGTTTTGACACCAGGTATCTGTCTCAGTGAGACCCTTTTGGAGGATGTCTGTGTCAGCCGGAGAGTTAATTATAGCCCCTAGTTTGAAGTCGTCTGCAAACTTGGTCAGCCATAGTCCTCCTGTGCTTGTCTGTACCTCTGAGAAGTATATGCCGAACAGGAGGGGTCCTCGGACTGAGCCCTGGGGAATGCCACTTGTAACCGGTTTAGAGTCAGACTAGCTCCTGCAACTCTTACCATGTGGGTTCTGTCCATGAGCCAGTTGGCAACCCATCTCGTGATGTAGGGGTTTATGTTCAGGCTGGTGAGCTTGTCTATAATACCTGAGTGGGGAATGGTGTCGAAGGCCTTTGCAAGGTCTAGGTAGGCTGTGTGGACCACCTTTTCCTCATCTATAGCCTTGGTAACTGCCTCAAAGAAGTCCACCAGGTTTAGGAGGCATGATCTGCCCTTAACAAAGCCAAACTGGGTACTGTCCAGTGTTTGAAGGTTCCCAATGTCTCTGTTAATGCGATCCATGATAATGTGCTCCATAGCTTTGCAGACCAAGCTAGTCAGGCTTATAGGGCGTTATCACACATGCACTCAAGTGTCTCAACAACAGGTACTGTCATGACTCTGTTGTAGTCCACGTTGGTGTGAACGACTTGAGATCTAACTCTCTGGACAATATGAAGAGAGACATGACTGACCTCTCGGACTATATGTCTGGGGCAGGTGTCCCTGGTCTTAAGCAGAATTTTACCTTCACCTAGAATGATGCCTCAATACAAACAGAAAATGATTGACTTCAATAAATGGCTTAGTTTCTGGTGTCATTCTAAAGGTATCCAGTATTTGTCAGCCTGGAATGACATGATTGACAAACCTCGATGTTTTGCCAGTGGTGGTCTTCATCTGTCACCCCTGGGATTTCAGTTACTGGCTAAGGATCTTGCCACCCCCATATTGCTTTTTTTAGGCAGTGTCACAAGGACAAAACTCCTGACATAAAAATACCAACCAAAAGCAACCTCAAGGTCATAGGTCATGCTGCTAAACGCTCAGAGTCTTAACATGAAACTGCACTCACTGGAAGCATTCTTCTCCCTGGAGGACGCAGACATTTGTGTAATCTCGAAAACCTGAGTCAAGGCTGTGGAGATCACCCCAGCTATAGTGGGTTACATCTCTTTCCACATGTTCTGACCACAAACAGAAGGCAAGAAAACTAAAGGAGGCGGGTGGCGTATCGATATTCATCAAGGATAAATACACCTCCAGACTGATTAAACATTATGACACCCTAGAGATGCTTCAGGTGCAATTAACTGTTGTTAGGACACCTATTCAAGTCATTGCCAGCTACAGAACCCCCTCTATGAATCAAGACACCCAATCTGCCTATTTGGATCAATTTGAGTCTATTAAGATACATCTGAACACCATGGTTTTGGGCAACTTTAAACTACCCTAGCATTCACTAAACGAATTACTTGTGGTCAAACTCACCTGCCCAAAGGTTCCTCAACTTTGTCATCTCCAATGCCCTGGACCAGCTGGTTGACACCCCCACTATGGCTGCCAACATCCTGGATCTAGTACTTACAAATATGGGAGACCAATGTAGCACCCCCACTGCAAGTTCATCCCTGATGAGGTCTGACCACAAATCAGTCTCATTTGAAGTAACTATCACACCTGAAACCCATCCCCCCAGCAGCAACTAGACTAAAAAACTTCTCCAAAGCAGATTATAACTTCTTACAGGATAGTATAAATAGCTTCTCTGCCCCCTAGGCAGAACCAGTAACTATGCCAAGTTCTATACCAATGCCCTATACAACCATCTGTCTAACTGCATTGACTCACAATACCTGTTCATTAGTTCATTGGTTCATAGGTGTTTACGAGGCTAATGACCACAAGGGCCTTTTTAAGCCTAGCCATGCATCCAAAATCTATGACAAGTTCTGATACCCTTGATATGTGTAAGCATGGCCCTGGGAGATGAACCATTTACAGGTTACCTATGTCCATTAGAGATATAGGTGCCCAACCAGGGATGAATTTCTGGTTTCCCATCCAATTGTCCAAGTTGCACTTGAATTGGGTTAGGGAAGATCTCTGCTTCACGTGGATGGGGAACCTGTTCCATAGACGGGGTAGTCTCTGAGATACATACCTATCTCGCCAGCAGGTCCTATTTATATCACAGGCAAGGTTTAAGTCTTTGGAATGGGTAATTCTGCTGCTGTTTGTTTCGTGAATATGCAGGAGGTACATTGGAGTGGTTGCTAACAATGCCCTGTATGCCAGACATAGATCTCCCCTCAGAAGTCTGAAGGAGACAGGATACAGGGATAGGGCCTTGAGGTGGTCTGACTAGGACATTTTACTTATGCCCTGTATTACCACCCTCAGTAAGAAGCTGAGATCCCTCATAAAATCCTCCAAAGCTAGTTACAAAAATAAAATTGAAAAAGATTCCAAAGACAACCACAAAGGCATTCTATAGTTGTATCGAGAATCTAAATGGCAATGCTCAGATCTGCTCTGAGCTACAACAGAATGACATTAAATGTACTGATCCCAAGGATATTGCCAATATCCTGGCAGATCAATTTAGTGCCAACTTCACCCCCCTCTCACCCCCTAAAGGGCCATCTCAATACCAAAAGATTGCCAAATTCCGGTAATCACGGCCACACAGGTAGAAACTGCACTCTCCAAAGCTAAGAATACAGCATCCATGGGGCCAGATGACATCCCAGGCTGTGTACTACATGAACTACAAAATGAACTGGCACCTCACCTAAGTGCCATGTTTAATCATAGCCTCACCTCAGGCTTTGTGCCCACTGAGTGGCGCACAGCTACAGTTATCCTACTCCACAAAGGGGGATCCACCTTGGATCCCAAAAACTACCTTCCCATCAGTCTAATGAGCCTGATCTGCAAAGGCATGGAATGCATTATCATGGAACTTATAAACAAAGACAGTGATGACCTTCAAACACTGGACCCCACCCAGTTTGGGTTTGTGAAGGGCCGATCCTGTCTCCTGAACCTGACTGACTTCTTCGAATCAGTCTCCAGAGCTGTGGACATGGGTAAAGCAGTCCATACAGCCTATTTAGATCTTGCCAAGGCCTTTGACACTATCTCCCACTCTGGAATCATAGATAAACTATGTAAGCTGGGCATAAATCCCTATGTCACTCGATGGGTTGCCAACTGACTTACTGACCAGACTGAAAAAAGTAGCCGACTCCAAATCCAGCTCCAGACAAGTGACAAATGGAGTACCTCAGGGTTCAGTCCTGGGACCACTCTTGTTTGGTATCTACTTCTCTGAAGTACACGCAAACACTAAGGGACTCTGGTTAATAAAGTTCGCAGATGACCACAAACTGGGAGCCATTATTGAATCCCAAAATGATGTCGATATTCTACAAAAGGGCCTTACAGAAACAGATGCTTGGTGCCAGAGCCATGGTCTCAAGCTTATTGCCAATAAATGTATAGTTATCCCGTTTGGGAAAAACCATGTACCCATGAATTACCACATAGGTGGCAGTACACTTAACACTGAAAGTGTGATGAGAGACTTAGGGACACAGGTGGACAGTGGTCTCACCTTCAATAACCACATCGCCACAACAGTCTGGAAATCCTTCTATGTGGCATTGGCCTTAGGGCCTATACAAGCCTAGCTATAACAATTCGGCTATTTCTTCCCACAGTATTTACTTCCTTGGACCCCTGTCTAGCAGGGCGAGTGAAGTGATCCCCAGGGTGAATTTCCTATCTCCCATCCAGTCATCAAGGTTCCTTTTGAAGAAGGCCAAAGAGGTGCTCTGATTGACATGTATGGGCAGTCTATTCCACAGTCTGGGGAGTCTCTGTGTCAGGAACCTATCCCTCCAGCATGTTTTGTTCATTGTGATGACATGGTTTAGATCTCTGGAGCATGTGGCTCTGAGGGACTGGGATTTCTTTAAGTGTAGCATGTCCAACAGCTCTGGGTTTGACATGGCTTTGTATGTTAAGCAGAGATCGCCTCTGAATAGATGATATGTGACAGAGTATAGCTGGAGTTTTTTTAGATGGTCAGCATAGGGCATCTGCTTTAGGCCTGTGATTCTTTTAGTGAGGTATTTCTGCGGCCTTTCCAGTTGTTGCAGATGTCTTGAGAGGTACATACCAAACAGGGCATTGTATTCTATAATGTTAGTAAGTTAGCCTTATAATAGTTCCTGAATATTCCAGGTTTAGCTGGGGGTCCAGGTTTTATTTTGTTTCAAAGGAGGCCATTTTGTGGTCTGACATTACGAGGGAAGGCATTACACTAGGGGTTGTGTAGCACTCTCCCATATTAGTGAGGAGCAGTTCCAGTACGGCTGAACAAGCTTCTGAAGAATAGCAAACCTGCCTGGTGGACGACTGCCATTAACAGGCTTTAAACAAAAGGAAGAAACTGCATCTCAGAGTAAGAAGGAGTGGGCTTTAAACTGGATACTCTCCCTCCTCAGATTAAATAAGCAAATAAGATTTCTTGTGAAGTCCTCCAAGGCAATCTTTGAATCCAAGTTAACTTCCTCAACGAAGAACAACCAACAACTGTAATGTTCTTTAGTTACATCCATAACCTAAAAGGTGAGGCCCAGATTTGCATGAACACTGCACATATACTGAGCCAGTGGACATAGCTAACCTGTTAGCTGACAGGATTGGTGAAAACTTTACTCCCCTGTCCCTGCCGCACATACCTCATGACATCCCTACCACCTGTCCCCTACCTTGTATCTTTAAAGAGCAGGTCGTAAATTCCCTCTCTAAGGCCAAAAACACAGCATTGATGAGACCTGAGAACATCCCAAGCTGCATCCTGCATGGACTCAAAACAGAATTAGCATCACAACTGGGTACTGTTTTCAATCATAGTCTAAGCATTGGCTTCCTCTGAGCTGAATGGAAAACAGCCACTGTTATCCCCTTGCACAAAGCTGGTGTTTCTACTGATCCTGGGGGCTACAGACCTATTAGCCTGACTAGCCTTATCTGCAAGGCCATGGACAGAATCATCATGGACCTTATCAACAAAGATATAGATTATCTCCAAACACTAGATCTTACCCAGTTTGGATTTATCAAGATGAGATCATGCCTGTTAATCCTGGTGGACTTCTTCAAGACAGTCACCAGTGCCTTGGACGAGGGAAAGTCTGTGCATACAGGCTACCTAGACCTAGCCAAGGAATTAGACATTATCCCTCACTCAGACATCATTGAGAAACTCTCCCAGCTAGATATCACCACTTATATCCTAAGGTGGTTTGCAAACTGGCTCACTGACGGAACCCATACAGTTAAAATAGGGGAATCCACCTCCAGCAGCAAATCCATAACCAGTGGCATTCCACAAGGATCAGTCCTGGGACCTCTTCTGTTTAGAATCTGTTTCTCTGAAGTGCAAGCTAAAACCAAGGGACTGTGGCTGACAAAGTATGCTGACGACTATAAACTGGGTGCAGTCATGGAATCTCTAAACAATGTCAACATACTTCAAGAAGGTCTTACACAATCAAATGATTGGTGCCAAAGTCATGGCCTCAAACTCAATGCAAAAAATGGATTATTATCCCTTTCATTTAGAGCAATGTTCTTGCACATTACCACATCAATGTGAATACCTTAAGTATGCACTCAGTAGTAAAAGATCTGGACATTCAGGTTGACAGCAATCTTGCCATTGATCACCATGTTTCCACAGTAGTAAGAAGGGCACTCCGTACGGCTCACCTCATAAGTAAGGGCATTGTCTCGAGAACAGGAAAGGTTATCATCTCCATGCATGCTTCAGTCTTTAGGCTAATAATTATGTACAATGCCCCTTTTTGTATGTACCTTTCAAAGAATCTGCAGCAATTGGAGAGACCACAAAGGTTCCTCACAAGGAAAATTCATGGTCTTCGGTGTCTGTCTTATAAGGATCATCTGAAATCACTGTTAGTTTATTCTGTTTCATACATACTACTCAGAGGTGATCTCTGCCTTCCATATAAGGCAATCTTTGACCAAGCTTTATTGTAAATGCTGCATATCCATAAGTCAAATGGTACATGGGTTACTCACTCTAATAGCCTTAACCTAGTATGTGACATTAATAGAACCTCCTGGAGGGACAGATTTGTCTTCCAGAGGTTACCACACTTTTGGAACAGACTACTGCTTCATGTCAAGCAAAGTGAATTATTGGCCCTAATCAAACACAATTGGACTGATTGTATGAGCACCCATAAATTCACCCCAGGAGTTCCACCTGATTGTGGAAATAAAGATAAAACTAGGCTAGGCTTGTAAGGGCCCTAAGGCCATGAGTGCTGGAACCATAGAGCAAGGGGAGCCCCCCCCCCCATTTTGCAGATCATCCATACCTCCCAAATGTCCCATATTACAAATTATTTTCATTTTCCGCACCTCCCAACTGTTCACAGTGATGTCAACTCATCAGCTGCAGGAGTGGTAAAACAAAACCTTTTATTCTAGCAATTTTCTAAGGTTATAAAATCAGTATTTGAAATGTGTCCCTATTTTGGGGCTGTATTTCTCCATTATTGGCTTTCTTCTGTATTTTTGTGCTAAGAGGTTGAGAGCTATGGTGAGAAGTGTCAACTGAATTCACTAAATGATATGATAGCCATTTAAGTTTGTTTTCCTGTCTTTCAAGAAACTGCTGGTTTAGCTTAGTGGTATGTTGCTCTGACTGTAGTGCACAGGGTTCTGGGTTCAAGGGTTGGCAGTAAAATGCATGGTGGTAACACAACATTTTATGCAAGCAACTTTCCAAAATTACACAAGCAATGTTTAAAATGTGTCTTGGGTTTTTGGCCTTTTGCCCCCCCCCCCAATTGAAAATAACTTCAAGAAGTTTTGCAACAACTACTGTGATTCTGTATTTATATATTGTTTGTAGAAGTAGACTGTTATCATGGAAATGTTCTGAATAGGGCAGTTTTGTCATTATTGGTGCATTCATTTTTATTTCATTGCCAACTGGAAAAATGTTCAAACAATAAATTTAAAAATGTGCTCTAACATAAGTCTAACAAGTGTGCTGTATTATACAAGGAATCTAATTTAATACAATCAGGAAGGTGAATCAAGGAATGCATACATATATGCATGGCCCTAAAAATGTATTTGAAAACAGCTCAGAGGAAAGTGTGAAAGGCTCAAAATCATGGGCAAATTTTAAGCTTTACTCTTGTTATCAAAGCAAGGGATGAAGGTAAAACAGTTCACACCACATTACCTTGACCTGGCCAAGCCTTCCGACACAATCCCCTACTCAGGTGTAGTACAAAAGATGAATAATGTAGGAGCAAACACTTACATCACCAGCTGCACTGATGAATAATGTAGGAACAAACACTTACATCACCAGCTGCACTGATGAATAATGTAGGAGCAAACACTTACATCACCAGCTGCACTGATGAATAATGTAGGAACAAACACTTACATCACCAGCTGCACTGATGAATAATGTAGGAACAAACACTTACATCACCAGCTGCACTGATGAATAATGTAGGAACAAACACTTACATCACCAGCTGCACTGATGAATAATGTAGGAACAAACACTTACATCACCAGCTGCACTGATGAATAATGTAGGAGCAAACACTTACATCACCAGCTGCACTGATGAATAATGTAGGAGCAAACACTTACATCACCAGCTGCATTGATGAATAATGGAGCAAACACTTACATCACCAGCTGCACTGATGAATAATGTAGGAACAAACACTTACATCACCAGCTGCACTGATGAATAATGTAGGAGCAAACACTTACATCACCAGCAGCACTGATGAATAATGTAGGAGCAAACACTTACATCACCAGCTGCACTGATGAATAATGTAGGAGCAAACACTTACATCACCAGCTGCACTGATGAATAATGTAGGAACAAACACTTACATCACCAGCTGCACTGATGAATAATGTAGGAGCAAACACTTACATCACCAGCTGCACTGATGAATAATGTAGGAACAAACACTTACATCACCAGCTGCACTGATGAATAATGTAGGAGCAAACACTTACATCACCAGCTGCACTGATGAATAATGTAGGAGCAAACACTTACATCACCAGCTGCACTGATGAATAATGTAGGAACAAACACTTACATCACCAGCTGCACTGATGAATAATGTAGGAGCAAACACTTACATCACCAGCTGCACTGATGAATAATGTAGGAACAAACACTTACATCACCAGCTGCACTGATGAATAATGTAGGAACAAACACTTACATCACCAGCTGCACTGATGAATAATGTAGGAACAAACACTTACATCACCAGCTGCACTGATGAATAATGTAGGAACAAACACTTACATCACCAGCTGCACTGATGAATAATGTAGGAACAAACACTTACATCACCAGCTGCACTGATGAATAATGTAGGAGCAAACACTTACATCACCAGCTGCACTGATGAATAATGTAGGAGCAAACACTTACATCACCAGCTGCACTGATGAATAATGTAGGAACAAACACTTACATCACCAGCTGCACTGATGAATAATGTAGGAACAAACACTTACATCACCAGCTGCACTGATGAATAATGTAGGAGCAAACACTTACATCACCAGCTGCACTGATGAATAATGTAGGAGCAAACACTTACATCACCAGCTGCACTGATGAATAATGTAGGAACAAACACTTACATCACCAGCTGCACTGATGAATAATGTAGGAACAAACACTTACATCACCAGCTGCACTGATGAATAATGTAGGAACAAACACTTACATCACCAGCTGCACTGATGAATAATGTAGGAGCAAACACTTACATCACCAGCTGCACTGATGAATAATGTAGGAGCAAACACTTACATCACCAGCTGCACTGATGAATAATGTAGGAACAAACACTTACATCACCAGCTGCACTGATGAATAATGTAGGAACAAACACTTACATCACCAGCTGCACTGATGAATAATGTAGGAACAAACACTTACATCACCAGCTGCACTGATGAATAATGTAGGAGCAAACACTTACATCACCAGCTGCACTGATGAATAATGTAGGAACAAACACTTACATCACCAGCTGCACTGATGAATAATGTAGGAACAAACACTTACATCACCAGCTGCACTGATGAATAATGTAGGAACAAACACTTACATCACCAGCTGCACTGATGAATAATGTAGGAACAAACACTTACATCACCAGCTGCACTGATGAATAATGTATGAGCAAACACTTACATCACCAGCTGCACTGATGAATAATGTAGGAGCAAACACTTACATCACCAGCTGCACTGATGAATAATGTAGGAACAAACACTTACATCACCAGCTGCACTGATGAATAATGTAGGAACAAACACTTACATCACCAGCTGCACTGATGAATAATGTAGGAACAAACACTTACATCACCAGCTGCACTGATGAATAATGTAGGAACAAACACTTACATCACCAGCTGCACTGATGAATAATGTAGGAACAAACACTTACATCACCAGCTGCACTGATGAATAATGTAGGAACAAACACTTACATCACCAGCTGCACTGATGAATAATGTAGGAACAAACACTTACATCACCAGCTGCACTGATGAATAATGTAGGAACAAACACTTACATCACCAGCTGCACTGATGAATAATGTAGGAACAAACACTTACATCACCAGCTGCACTGATGAATAATGTAGGAACAAACACTTACATCACCAGCTGCACTGATGAATAATGTAGGAACAAACACTTACATCACCAGCTGCACTGATGAATAATGTAGGAACAAACACTTACATCACCAGCTGCACTGATGAATAATGTAGGAACAAACACTTACATCACCAGCTGCACTGATGAATAATGTAGGAACAAACACTTACATCACCAGCTGCACTGATGAATAATGTAGGAACAAACACTTACATCACCAGCTGCACTGATGAATAATGTAGGAACAAACACTTACATCACCAGCTGCACTGATGAATAATGTAGGAACAAACACTTACATCACCAGCTGCACTGATGAATAATGTAGGAACAAACACTTACATCACCAGCTGCACTGATGAATAATGTAGGAACAAACACTTACATCACCAGCTGCACTGATGAATAATGTAGGAACAAACACTTACATCACCAGCTGCACTGATGAATAATGTAGGAACAAACACTTACATCACCAGCTGCACTGATGAATAATGTAGGAACAAACACTTACATCACCAGCTGCACTGATGAATAATGTAGGAACAAACACTTACATCACCAGCTGCACTGATGAATAATGTAGGAACAAACACTTACATCACCAGCTGCACTGATGAATAATGTAGAACAAACACTTACATCACCGGCTGCACTGATGAATAATGTAGAAACAAACACTTACATCACCGGCTGCACTGATGAATAATGTAGGAACAAACACTTACATCACCAGCTGCACTGATGAATAATGTAGGAACAAACACTTACATCACCAGCTGCACTGATGAATAATGTAGGAGCAAACACTTACATCACCAGCTGCACTGATGAATAATGTAGGAACAAACACTTACATCACCGGCTGCACTGATGAATAATGTAGGAACAAACACTTACATCACCAGCTGCACTGATGAATAATGTAGGAACAAACACTTACATCACCAGCTGCACTGATGAATAATGTAGGAACAAACACTTACATCACCGGCTGCACTGATGAATAATGTAGGAACAAACACTTACATCACCAGCTGCACTGATGAATAATGTAGGAACAAACACTTACATCACCAGCTGCACTGATGAATAATGTAGGAACAAACACTTACATCACCGGCTGCACTGATGAATAATGTAGGAACAAACACTTACATCACCAGCTGCACTGATGAATAATGTAGGAACAAACACTTACATCACCGGCTGCACTGATGAATAATGTAGGAACAAACACTTACATCACCAGCTGCACTGATGAATAATGTAGGAACAAACACTTACATCACCAGCTGCACTGATGAATAATGTAGGAGCAAACACTTACATCACCAGCTGCACTGATGAATAATGTAGGAACAAACACTTACATCACCAGCTGCACTGATGAATAATGTAGGAACAAACACTTACATCACCAGCTGCACTGATGAATAATGTAGAAACAAACACTTACATCACCGGCTGCACTGATGAATAATGTAGGAACAAACACTTACATCACCGGCTGCACTGATGAATAATGTAGGAACAAACACTTACATCACCAGCTGCACTGATGAATAATGTAGGAGCAAACACTTACATCACCAGCTGCACTGATGAATAATGTAGGAACAAACACTTACATCACCAGCTACACTGATGAATAATGTAGGAACAAACACTTACATCACCGGCTGCACTGATGAATAATGTAGGAGCAAACACTTACATCACCGGCTGCACTGATGAATAATGTAGGAGCAAACACTTACATCACCAGCTGCACTGATGAATAATGTAGGAGCAAACACTTACATCACCAACTGCACTGATGAATAATGTAGGAACAAACACTTACATCACCAGCTGCATTGCCAACTTGGCTCACAGGATGCAGAGATCAAAACAAGGGAAGAGAACAGTCACCAATGGAATCCCCCAGGATTCGGTGCTGAGACTTGGCATATACATCTCAAAAGTAAAAGGAAATACCAAAGAGCTTTGGCCAGCTAAGTTTGAGATGACTGCAAGCTAGATGAAGTTATTGAATCCCCAAATGAGTTAACCATCATGCAGGAAGGTTTGTCACAAATAATAACTATGTGTCAAAATAATGTCAATGCCCTCTGAGAACTGATTCAGTTGTTTGGCATTTGGGAACTTGTATGTACAGTGACCTAACTTTTGACCAACATGTGTCCAGAGTCATAAGAAAGCCTTTCTATAGTACACAGCTTATAAACAAATTGATTGTGACTAGATCTAGAGATGTTGTTGTCCCCCTTTACAAAGCTCTCATTATGTCAATCATTTTGTATAATGCTCACTTTGGCATGTATCTGTCCAGCCCCATGCAACAACTGGAATACCTTCAGAGATACCTTACTAAAAGGATACAAGTCCTAAACAATAGGTCTTGCATGGACCACCTCAAAGATTTATTACTATACTCAGCATCCTAAAGAGTGCTTAGAGGTGACATGTCTGGCATACGAAGCATCCTCCGACATAACATAGATGGACCTACTGAACACCAGCAAGTCAAATGGCATCAGAAATATTCAGTCCAGGTATCTAAACTGAATGATGTGGAGTGATGGATATATACATATCACAGAGGCTACCACTGTCCTGGAACAGACTATCCATAAAAATAAAGCAAAGCTCATTCATCCATATTCAAATGCAACTTGGATCTAAGGATGGGTAATAGAAAATGTATTCCAGGATTTCCCCTCATGCCAGTAGTGGATAGAGGCAGTTCCTAAATGCTGCATCCCTTACATGCCCCCCTCAAATTAACTATAGTATGATCACAGTGGTTCTCACTAGAGCTAATATACAATTATCAGCCATGGGGATCGCTAAGACCAATCAGAAAATGTTAATTCAAGCACCAAAAGGGAATTGGCTAAGCTTAAAATGTCCTCCAAGTGAACCTATGTTGTGGTAGCAAATAGTTATAAAAAATTACCCTTTTTAGTTCACTTAGTGTCCTTGTCAAACTCCCCCCCCCCCCCAGTCTTTAACAGCTTCCGGCACCTATGCCTAAGGCCATTAGCCTAATAACCACCTATGATCCTATGATCCTTACTGTAGTTAGCTACTACAACCTAACACTGTAAAATACTACCCTGATAAGTATCCAGCACTAAAAGGCATGCATCAACACTACCACCTTACCATGGACTGAACTCTCACACCAGCGCAACTATAGTCAGATATTACTAGCACATACTGCACTGTACTACCCAGATAGCTATAAGGAACTAAAAGGCATGCATCCACACTACCATGCTCCTATGGGCTGAACTCCCACATCACCTCACTATAGTCAGCTAGTAGTAACTCTTACTCTAATATACTACCCTGATAAGTATCCAGCACTAAAAGGCATGCATCAACACTACCACCTTACCATGGACTGAACTCTCACACCAGCGCAACTATAGTCAGATATTACTAGCACATACTGCACTGTACTACCCGTATAGCTATAAGGAACTAAAAGACATGCATCCACACTACCATGCTCCTATGGGCTAAAATCCCACATCACCTCACTATAGTCAGCTACTAGTAACTCTTACTCTAATATACTACCCTGATAAGTATCTCATATGAAAAGGCATGCTTCAACAACACCACCATACAATGGACTGGACTCCAACATCACCTCACTATAGTCAGCTACTAGTAACTCATACTCTTTTACACTAAAATGATAAGTATGCAGCATTAAAATGCATGCATACACTACCATCATACTGTGGACAGAAACACCCACATCACCCTCAATATAGTCAGCTCCTACTAGCAAATAATCTGGTATCAGCACTAAAAGTCAAACTTCAACACTACCACCCTACCATGGTCTGAACTCCAACATCACCCTCACTATAGTCATCTCCTACTAGCACATAATCTGGAATCAACATTAAAAGCCGAACTTCAACACTACCACCCTACCATGGTCTGAACTCCCACATCACCCTCACTATAGTCATCGCCTACTAGCACATAACTGGGTATCAGCATTAAAAGTCAAACTTCAACACTACCACCCTACCATGGTCTGAACTCCCACATCACTCTCACTATAGTCAGCTCCTACTAGCACATAAGCTGGTATCCGCACTAAAAGTCAAACTTCAACACTACCACCTTACCATGGTCTGAAATCTGACATCACACTCACTATAGTCAGCCCCTACTAGTACATAGTCTGGCATCACCAGTAAAAGTCAAACTTCAGCACTACCACCTTACCATGGTCTGATCTCCCACATCACCCTCGCTATAGTCAACTCCTCCTAGTACATAATCTGGTATCAGCAATAAAAGTGAAACTTCAGCAGAATCACCATACTATGGACTAAACTCCCATATAAACCTGACTATAGTCAGCTCCTACTAGCAAATAATCTGGTATCAGCACTAAAAGTCAAACTTCAACACCACCACCCTACCATGGTCTGAACTCACACATCACCCTCACTATAGTCAGCTCCTACTAGCACATAATCTGGTATCAGCACTAAAAGTCAAACTTCAACACTACCACCTTACCATGGTATGAACTCCCACATCACCCTCACTATAGTCAGCTCTTACTAGCACATAATATGGTATCAGCATTAAAAGTCAAACTTCAACACGACCACCTTACCATGGTCTGAACTCACACATCACCCTCACTATAGTCATCTCCTACTAGCACATAATCTGGTATCAGCACTAAAAGTCAAACTTCAACACTACCACCCTACCATGGTCTGAACTCCAACATCACCCTCGCTATAGTCAGCTCCTACTGGCACATAAGCTAGTATCCGCATTACAAGTCAAACTTCAGCACTACCACCCTACCATGGTCTGAACCCCCACATCACCCTCACTATAGTCAGCTCGAACTAGCACATAATCTGGTATCAGCAATAAAAGTAAAAAATCAACACTACCACCCAACCATGGTCTGACCTCCCACATCACCCTCATTATAGTCAGCTCCTACTAGCACATAATCCGGTATC
The DNA here is from genome assembly GCF_019279795.1 of Protopterus annectens. Classification (NCBI taxonomy): domain Eukaryota; kingdom Metazoa; phylum Chordata; order Ceratodontiformes; family Protopteridae; genus Protopterus; species Protopterus annectens. The sequence goes on along the minus strand of NC_056729.1, from coordinate 1,823,923,917 downwards.
AGCACTAAAAGTCAAACTTCAACACTACCACCCAACCATGATCTGAACTTTCACATCACCCTCACTATAGTCAGCAACTACTGCACAAAACTGGTTTCAGCACTAAAAGGCAAACTTCAATAGTACCACTGTACCATGGTCTAAACTCGCACATCACCCTCACTATAGTCAGCTCCTACTAGCACATAATCTGGCATCAGCATTAAAAGTCAAACTTCAACACTACCACCTTACCATGGTCTGAACTCCCACATCACCCTCACTATAGTCAGCTCCAACTAGCACATAATATGGTATCAGCACTAAAAGTCAAACTTCAAATCTACCACCTTACCATGGTCTGACCTCCCACATCACCCTCACTATAGTCAGCCCCTACTAGTACATAATCTGGTATCACAAGTAAAAGTCAAACTTCAGCACTACCACCCTACCATGGTCTGAACCACCACATCACCCTCATTATAGTCAACTCCTCCTAGTACATAATCTGATATCAGCACTAAAAGTCAAACTTCAGCAGAATCACCATACTATGGACTGAACTCCCACATAAACCTGACTATAGTCAGCTCCTACTAGCAAATAATCTGGTATCAGCACTAAAAGTCAAACTACAGCACTACTACCCTACAATGGTCTAAACTCCCTCATCACCATCGCTATAGTCAGCTCCTACTAGCAAATAATCTGGTATCATCACTAAAAGTCAAACTTCAACACTACCATCCTACCATGGTTTGAACTCACACATCACCCTCACTATAGTCATCTCCTACTAGCACATAATCTGGTATCAGCACTAAAAGTCAAATTTCAACACTACCACCCTACAATGGTCTGAACTCCCACATCACCCTCGGTATAGTCAGCTCCTACTAGCACATAATCTGGTATCAGTACTAAAAGTTAAACTTCAACAATACCACCCTACCATGGTCTGAACTCCCACATCACCCTCATTATAGCATCGCCTACTAGCACATAATCTGGTATCCGCACTAAAAGTCAAACTTCAACACTACCACCTTACCATGGACTGAACTCACGCATCACACTCATTATAGTCAGCTCCTACTAGCACATAATCTGGTATCAGCATTAAAAGTCAAACTTCAACACTACCACCCTACCATGGTCTGAACTCCCACATCACCCCCACTATAGTCATCGCCTACTAGCACATAATCTTGTATCAGCACTAAAAATCAAACTTCAACACTACCACTCAACAATGGTCTGAACTCACACATCACCCTCACTATAGTCAGCTCCTACAAGCACATAAGCTGGTATCAGCACTAAAAGTGAAACTTCAACACTATGAAATTACCATGGTCTGAACTCCCACATCACCATCACATAATCTTGTATCAGCACTAAAAGTCAAACTTCAGCAGTACCACCCTACTATGGACTGAATTCCCACATCACCCTCACTATAGTCAGCTCCTACTAGCACATAATCTGGTATCAGCACTAAAAGTCAAACTACAGCACTACTACCCTACAATGGTCTGAACTCCCACATCACCCTCACTATAGTCAACTCCTCCTAGTACATAATCTGGTATCAGCACTAAAACTCAAACTTCAACACTACCACCCTACAATGGTCTGAACTCCCACATCACCCTCACCATAGTCAGCTCCTACTAGCACATAATCTGGTATCAGCACTAAAAGTCAAACTTCAACACTACCACCTTACCATGGTCTGAACTCAAACATCACCCTCACTATAGTCAGCTCCTCCTAGTACATAATCTGGTATCAGCACTAAAAGTCAAACTTCAACAGTACCACCTTACCATGGACTGAACTCCCGCATCACCCTCACTATAGTCAGCTCCTACTAGCACATAATCTGGTATCAGCACTAAAACTCAAACTTCAACAGTACCACCTTACCATGGACTGAACTCCCGCATCACCCTCACTATAGTCAGCTCCTACTAGCACATAACTGGGTAACAGCATTAAAAGTCAAACTTCAACACTACCACCCTACCATGGTCTGAACTCCCACATCACCCTCACTATAGTCAGCTCCTACTAGCACATAATCTGGTATCAGCACTAAAAGTCAAACTACAGCACTACTACCCTACAATGGTCTGAACTCCCACATCACCCTCACTATAGTCATTTCCTACTAACACATAATCTAGTATCAGCACTAAAAGTCAATCTTCAACACTACCACCTTACCATGGTCTGAACTCCCACATCACCCTCACTATAGTCAGCTCCTGATAGCACATAATCTAGTATCAGCAATAAAAGTCAAACTACACCACTACTACCCTACCATGGTCTGAACTCACACATCACCCTCACTATAGTCAGCTCCTACTAGCATCCATGGTCAGAACTCCCACATCACCCTCACTATAGTCAGCTCCTGATAGCACATAATCTAGTATCAGCAATAAAAGTCAAACTACACCACTACTACCCTACCATGGTCTGAACTCACACATCACCCTCACTATAGTCAGCTCCTACTAGCACATGAACTTGTATCAGCAATAAAAGTCAAACTTCAACACTATCAACCTACCATGGTCTGACCTCACACATCACCCTCATATAGTCAGCTCCTACTAGCACATAATCTAGTATCAGCACTAAAAGTCAAACTTCAACACTACCACCTTACCAATGTCTGAATTCCCACATCATCCTTACTATAGTCACCTCCTAGTAGCACATAATCTGGTATCAGCATTACAAGTCAAACTTCAACACTAGCACCGTACCATGGTCTGAACTCCCACATCACCCTCACTATAATCATCTCCTACTAGCACTTAATCTGGTATCAGAACTAAAAGTAAAACTTCAACACTAGCAACGTACCATGGTCTGAACTCCCACATCACACTCACTATAGTCAGCTGCTACTAGCACATAATCTGGTATCAGCACTAAATGTCAAACTTCAACACTACCACCCAACAATGGTCTGAACTCCCACATCACCATCACTAGAGTCAGCTCCGACTAGCACATAATCTGGTATCAGCACTAAAAGTCAAACTTCAACACTACCACCTTACCATGGTCTGAACTCCCACATCACCCTCACTATAGTCAGCTCCTACTAGCACATAATCTGGTATCAGCACTAAAAGTCAAACATCAACACTACCACCCAACCATGATCTGAACTCCCACATCACCCTCACTATAATCAGCTCCTACTAGCACATAATCTGGTATCAGCACTAAAAGTCAAACTTCAACACTACCACCTTACCATGGTCTGAACTCCCACATCACCCTCACTATAGTCAGCTCCTGATAGCACATAATCTGGTATCAGCAATAAAAGTCAAACTACACCACTACTACCCTACCATGCTCTGAACTCACACATCACCCTCACTATAGTCAGCACCTACTATAGCAATAACCCACGCCTGGGTGTCGGTAATGCTGGATTTACCCATGGTTGGCGTGGTTTGGTCCCGAGGGCGAAGCCCGAGGGACCAAACAAACCCAACTGTGGGTAAATACAGCATTACCCACACCCAGAGGTGGGTTATTGCTATTATACCATGACATTATTTAAGAAAAGAACCTATTACTTTTCTTAAATAATGGCATAGTATAATGCCTGTTTACTGCCCTTCCGCAGATGTCTGGCATCCGCGGCAGTTCTGATGTACTGAGCACCTGCGCAGTACATCAGAGCTCTGAGCAAAAGCAACGGAGAAACCAAGATCTCCGTTGCTTTTTTTTTACTGTTTTCACTATGTTAAATGGCTTTTAACATAGCGAGACAGTTTTAAAATAAGCAACGGAGATGTCCGTTGCTTATTTTAAAACAGTCTCTCTATGTTAAACCCATTTAACATAGCGAAACAGTAAAAAAAGCAATGGAGATCTTGCTTTCTCCGTTGCTTTTTTTTAAAACCTGTCTCGCTATGTTAAATGGGTTTAGCATAGCGAGACAGCTTTAAATTAAGCAACAGAGATCTCCGTTGCTTATTTTAAAGCTGTCTCGCTATGTTAAACCCATTTAACATAGTGAGACAGTGTTTTAAAAGTAGAGTTATACTAATGGAAAAAAGTCCGGGTGACCGGACCTTTTTCCATTAGTATAACTCGATTTACAATGTGCACGCTGGCCAATCAGCGTGCACGTTTTGGGGGGGGGGGTCATGGTATAATAGCACATATTCTGGTATCAGCACTAAAAGTCAAACTACAGCACTACTACCCTACCATGGTCTGAACTCCCAGATCACCTTCACTATAGTCATTTCCTACTAGCACATAATCTAGTATCAGCACTAAAAGTCAAACTTCAACACTACCACCCTACCATGGTCTGAACTCAAACATCACCCTCACTACAGTCAGCTCCTACTAGCACATAATCTGGTATAAGCACTAAAAGTCAAACTTCAAGACTACCACCCTACCATGGTCTGAACTCCAACATCGACCTCACTAAAGTCAGCTCCTACTAGCACATAATCTGGTATCAGCACTAAAAGTCAAACTTCATCAGTACCACCCTACTATGGACTGAACTCCCACATCACCCTCACTATAGTCAGCTCCTACTATGACATAATCTGTTATCAGCACTAAAAGTCAAACTTCAACACTACCACCATACCAGGGTCTGAACTTCCACATCACCCTCACTATAGTCAGCTCGTATGAGCACATAATCTGGTATGAGCACTAAAAGTCAAACTTCAACACTAACACCCTACCATGGTCTGAACTCCCACATCACCCTCACTATAGTCAGCTCCTACTAGCACATAATCTGGTATGAGCACTAAAAGTCAATCTTCAACACTACCACCCTACCATGGTCTGAAATTTCACATCACCCTCACTATAGTCAGCTCCTAATAGCACAAAACTGGTATCAGCACTAAAAGTCAAACTTCAACACTCCCACCCTACCATGGTCTGAACTCCCACATCACCCTCAGTATAGTCATTGCCGACTAGCACATAATCTGGTATCAGCACTAAAAGTCAAACTTCAACACTACCTCCCTACCATGGTCTGAACTCCCACATCACCCTCACTATAGTCATCTCCTACTAGCACATAATCTGGTATCAGCACTAAAAGTCAAACTTCAACACTACCACCGTACCATGGTCTGAACTGCCACATCACCCTCACAATAGTCAACTCCTCCTAGTACATAATCTGGTATCAGCACTAAAAGTCAAACTACAGCACTACTACCCTACAATGGTCTGAACTCCCACATCACCATCACTATAGTCAGCTCCTTCTAGCACATAATCTAGTATCAGCACTAAAAGCCAAACTTCATCACTACCACCCTACCATGGTCTGAAATTTCACATCACCCTCACTATAGTCAGCTCCTAATAGCACAAAACTGGTATCAGCACTAAAAGTCAAACTTCAACACTCCCACCCTACCATGGACTGAACTCCCACATCACCCTCACTATAGTCAGCTCCTACTAGCACAAAACTGGTATCAGCACTAAAAGGCAAACTTCAACACTACCACCCTACCATGGTCTGAACTCCCACATCACCCTCACTATAGTCAGCTCGAACTAGCGCATAATCTGGTATCAGCAATAAAAGTCAAAAATCAACACTACCACCCAACCATGGTCTGACCTCCCACATCACCCTCACTATAGTCAGCTCCTACTAGCACATAATCTGGTATCAGCAGTAAATCTCAAACTTCAACACTACTACCCTACCATGGTCTGAACTCCCGCATCACACTCACTATAGTCAGCTCCTACTAGCACTTAATCTGGTATCCGCACTAAAAGTCAAACTTCAACACTACCACCTTACCATGGACTGAACTCCCGCATCACACTCACTATAGTCAGCTCCTACTAGCACATAATCTGGTATCAGCATTAAAAGTCAAACTTCAACAGTACCACCCTACCATGGTCTGAACTCCCACATCACCCTCACTATAGTCAGCTCATACTAGGACATAATCTGGTATCAGCAGTAAATGTCAAACTTCAGCAGTACCACCCTACTATGGACTGAATTCCCACATCACCCTCACCATAGTCAGCTCCTACTAGCACATAATCTGGTATCAGCACTAATAGTCAAACTTCAACACTACCACCTTACCATGGTCTGAACTCACACATCACCCTCACTAGAGTCAGCTCCTACTAGCACATAATCTGGTATCAGCACTAAAAGTCAAACTTCAGCAGAATCACCATACTATGGACTGAACTCCCACATAAACCTGACTATAGTCAGCTCCTACTAGCACATAATCTGGTATCAGCACTAAAAGTCAAACTTCAACACTACCACCCTACCATGGTCTGAACTCCCACATCACCCTCGCTATAGTCAGCTCCTACTAGCACATAAGCTAGTATCCGCATTACAAGTCAAACTTCAGCACTACCACCCTACCATGGTCTGAACCCCCACATCACCCTCACTATAGACAACTCCTCCTAGTACATAATCTGGTAATCTGGTATCAGCACTAAAAGTCAAACTTCAGCAGAATGACCATACTATGGACTGAACTCCCACATAAACCTGACTATAGTCAGCTCCTACTAGCAAATAATCTGGTATCAGCACTAAAAGTCAAACTTCAACACTACCTCCCTACCATGGTCTGAACTCCCACATCACCCTCACTATAGTCAGCTCCTACTAGCACATAATCTGGTATCAGCACTAAAAGTCAAACTACAGCACTACTACCCTACAATGGTCTGAACTCCCAGATCACCCTCACTATAGTCATTTCCTACTAACACATAATCTAGTATCAGCACTAAAAGTCAAACTTCAACACTACCACCGTACCATGGTCTGAACTCCCACATCACCCTCACTATAGTCAACTCCTCCTAGTACATAATCTGGTATCAGCACTAAAAGTCAAACTGCACCACTTGTACGCTACCATGGTCTGAACTCCCACATCAACTTCACTATAGTCAGCTCCTACTAGCATATAATCTGGTATCAGCACTAAAAGTCAAACTTCAACAGTACCACCCTACCATGGACTGAACTCCCACATCACCCTCACCATAGTCAGCTCCTACTAGCACATGATCTTGTATCAGCACTAAAAGTCAAACTTCAACACTACCACCTTACCATGGTCTGAACTCCCACATCACCATCACTATAGTCAGCTCCTACTAGCACATAAACTGGTATCAGCACTAAAAGTCAAACTTCAACACTACCACCTTACCATGGTCTGAACTCCCACATCACCCTCATATAGTCAGCTCCTACTAGCACATAATCTAGTATCAGCACTAAAAGTCAAACTTCAACACTACCACCTTACCAATGTCTGAATTCCCACATCATCCTTACTATAGTCACCTCCTAGTAGCACATAATCTGGTATCAGCATTACAAGTCAAACTTCAACACTAGCACCGTACCATGGTCTGAACTCCCACATCACCCTCACTATAATCATCTCCTACTAGCACTTAATCTGGTATCAGAACTAAAAGTCAAACTTCAACACTAGCAACGTACCATGGTCTGAACTCCCACATCGCACTCACTATAGTCAGCTGCTACTAGCACATAATCTGGTATCAGTACTAAAAGTCAAACTTCAACACTACCACCTTACCATAGTCTGAACTCCCACATCGCACTGACTATAGTCAGCTGCTACTAGCACATAATCTGGTATCAGTACTAAAAGTCAAACTTCACCACTAGCACCGTACCATGGTCTGAACTCCCACATCACCCTCACTATAATCATCTCCTACTAGCACTTAATCTGGTATCAGAACTAAAAGTCAATCTTCAACACTACCACCTTACCATAGTCTGAACTCCCACATCGCACTGACTATAGTCAGCTGCTACTAGCACATAATCTGGTATCAGCACTAAAAGTCAAACTTCAACACTACCACCCAACCATGGTCTGAACTCCCACATCACCCTCACTATAGTCAGCACCTACTATAGCAATAACCCACGCCTGGGTGTCGGTAATGCTGGATTTACCCACGGTTGGCGTGGTTTGGTCCCAGTGAAGCCCGAGGACCAAACAAAGCCAACCATGGGTAAATACAGCATTACCCACACCCAGAAGTGGGTTATTGCTATTATACCATGACATTATTTAAGAAAAGAACCTATTACTTTTCTTAAATAATGGCATAGTATAATGCCTGTTTACTACCCTTTCGCAGATGTCTGGCATCCGCGGCAGTTCTGATGTACTGAGCACCTGCGCAGTACATCAGAGCTCTGAGCAAAAGCAACGGAGAAACCAAGATCTCCGTTGCTTTTTTTTTACTGTTTTCACTATGTTAAATGGGTTTAACATAGCGAGACAGTTTTAAAATAAGCAACGGAGATGTCCGTTGCTTATTTTAAAACAGTCTCTCTATGTTAAACCCATTTAACATAGCGAACAATAAAAAGCAACGGAGATCTTGCTTTCTCCGTTGCTTTTTTAAAACCTGTCTCGCTATGTTAAATGGGTTTAGCATAGCGAGACAGCTTTAAAATAAGCAACGGAGATCTCCGTTGCTTATTTTAAAGCAGTCTCTATGTTAAACCCATTTAACATAGTGAGACAGTGTTTAAAGTAGAGTTATACTAATGGAAAAAGTCCGGGTGACCGGACCTTTTTCCATTAGTATAACTCGATTTACAATGTGCACGCTGGCCAATCAGCGTGCACGTTTTGGGGGGGGGGGTCATGGTATAATAGCACATAATCTGGTATCAGCACTAAAAGTCAAACTACAGCACTACTACCCTACCATGGTCTGAACTCCCAGATCACCCTCACTATAGTCATTTCCTACTAGCACATAATCTAGTATCAGCACTAAAAGTCAAACTTCAACACTACCACCATACCATGGTCTGAACTACCACATCACCCTCACTATAGTCATCTCCTACAAGCACATAATCTGGTATCAGCACTAAAACTCAAACTTCAGCACTACCACCCTACCATGGTCTGAACTCCCACATCACCCTCACTATAGTCAGCTCCTACTAGCACATAATCTGGTATCAGCACTAAAACTCAATCTTCAATACTACCACCCTACCATGGTCTGAACTCAAACATCACCCTCACTACAGTCAGCTCCTACTAGCACATAATCTGGTATCAGCACTAAAAGTCAAACTTCAAGACTACCACCCTACCATGGTCTGAACTCCAACATCGACCTCACTAAAGTCATCTCCTACTAGCACATAATCTGGTATCAGCACTAAAAGTCAAACTTCAAGACTACCACCCTACTATGGACGGAACTCCCACATCACCCTCACTATAGTCTGCTCCTACTAGGACATAATCTGTTATCAGCACTAAAAGTCAAACTTCAACACTAACACCCTACCATGGTCTGAACTCCCACATCACCCTCACTATAGTCAGCTCCTACTAGCACATAATCTGGTATGAGCACTAAAAGTCAATTTTCAACACTACCACCCTACCATGGTCTGAAATTTCACATCACCCTCACTATAGTCAGCTCCTTCTAGCACAAAACTGGTATCAGCACTAAAAGGCAAACTTCAACACTACCACCCTACCAGGGTCTGAACTCCCACATCACCCTCACTATAGTCAGCTCGTACGAGCACGTAATCTGGTATCAGCACTAAAACTCAAACTTCAACACTTCCACCCTACCATGGTCTGAACTCCCACATCACCCTCAGTATAGTCATCGCCTACTAGCACATAATCTGGTATCAGCACTAAAAGTCAAACTTCAACACTAACACCCTACCATGGTCTGAACTCCCACATCACCCTCACTATAGTCAGCTCCTACTAGCACATAATCTGGTATGAGCACTAAAAGTCAATCTTCAACACTACCACCCTACCATGGTCTGAAATTTCACATCACCCTCACTATAGTCAGCTCCTTCTAGCACAAAACTGGTATCAGCACTAAAAGGCAAACTTCAACACTACCACCCTACCATGGTCTGACCTCCCACATCACCCTCACTATAGTCAGCTCCTACTAGCACATAATCTGGTATCAGCAGTAAATCTCAAACTTCAACACTACTACCCTACCATGGTCTGAACTCCCGCATCACACTCACTATAGTCAGCTCCTACTAGCACATAATCTGGTATCAGCAGTAAATCTCAAACTTCAACACTACCAACCTACCATGGTCTGAACTCCCACATCACCCTCACTATAGTCAGCTCGAACTAGCACATAATCTGGTATCAGCAATAAAAGTAAAAAATCAACACTACCACCCAACCATGGACTGAACTCCCACATCACCCTCACTATAGTCAGCTCCTACTAGCACAAAACTGGTATCAGCACTAAAAGGCAAACTTCAACACTACTACCCTACAATGGTCTGAACTCCCAGATCACCCTCACTATAGTCATTTCCTACTAGCACATAATCTGGTATCAGCACTAAAAGTCAAACTACAGCACTACTACCCTACAATGGTCTGAACTCCCACATCACCATCACTATAGTCAGCTCGAACTAGCACATAATCTGGTATCAGCAATAAAAGTCAAAAATCAACACTACCACCCAACCATGGTCTGACCTCCCACATCACCCTCACTATAGTCAGCTCCTACTAGCACATAATCTGGTATCAGCAGTAAATGTCAAACTTCAACACTACTACCCTTCCATGGTCTGAACTCCCGCATCACCCTCACTATAGTCAGCTCCTACTAGCACATAATCTAGTATCATCATTAAAAGTCAAACTTCAACGCTACCACCCTATCATGGTCTGAACTCCCACATCACCCTCACTATAGTCAGCTCCTACTAGCACATAATCTGGTATCAGCACTAAAAGTCAAACTTCAACACTAACACCCTACCATGGTCTGAACTCCCACATCACCCTCACTATAGTCAGCTCATACTAGGACATAATCTGGTATCAGCACTAAAAGTCAAACTACAGCACTACTACCCTACAATGGTCTGAACTCCCACATCACCCTCACTATAGTCAGCTCCTACTAGCACATAATCTGGTATCAGCACTAAAAGTCAAACTTCAACAGTACCACCTTACCATGGTCTGAACTCCCACATCACCCTCACTATAGTCAGCTCTTACTAGCACATAATCTGGTATCAGCACTAAAAGTCAAACTTCAACACTACCACCTTACCATGGTCTGAACTCCCACATCACCCTCACTATAGTCAGCTCTTACTAGCACATAATCTGGTATCAGCACTAAAAGTCAAACTTCAACACTACCACCTTACCATGGTCTGAACTCCCACATCACCCTCACTATAGTCAGCTCTTACTAGCACATAATCTGGTATCAGCACTAAAAGTCAAACTTCAACACTACCACCTTACCATGGTCTGATCTCCCACATCACCCTCACTATAGTCAGCTTCTACTAGCACATAATCTGGTATCAGCACTAAAATAAAACTTCAGCAGTGCCACCCTACTATGGACTGAACTCCCGCATCACCCCACTAGAGTCAGTTACTACTTGCTGATCCTACAATATACATTAACTACAATGCCCCCTATGGTACGTACTTATCCAGGCATATCCAACAATTGGAAAATCCACAGAGGTTCCTCACTAAAAGAATACAGGGTGTAGGTAAAATGTGCTTTGGAGACCGCCTCAAGGCCCTATCCCTGTATTCTGTCTCCTACAGGCTTTTGTGGGGAGAACTATGTCTGGCATACAGGGCATTGTCTGACCCCACTCTAAATGACCTGCATATCCACAAAACAAACAGCACCTGAATTACCTGTTCTAAAGACTTAAAATCTTGCCTGTAATACAAATAGGACCTCATGGAGAGACAGGTATCTATCCTAGAGACTACCACTTCTATGGAACAGGCTCCCCATCCATGTGAAGCAGAGTTCCTCCCTAACCCAATTCAAGTGCAACCTGGACAATTGGATGGGAAACCGGAAATTCATCCCTGGTTTGGCACCTATGTCTATAATGGACACAGATAACCTGTAAATGTTTAATCTCCCAGGCTCCTGCTTACATTTATCAAGGGTATCAGAACTTGTCAGACATTTTGGATGCATGGCTAGGCTTAAAACGGCCCTTGTGATTGTTAGCCTAGTAAACACCTATGAACGTATGAACCTATGAACTACCCTGGAAATTATCCAGCACTAAAAGGTATGCTTCCACACTGCCACTCTACCATGGAATGAACTTCAAAATCACTCTCATTATACTTAACTACTACTAGGTCATACTCTAATATACTACACTGGTAATTATGCAGCACTGACATGCTTCAACACTACCAAATTACCATGGAATGAACTCCCACATCACCGCCACTATAGTCAGGTACTACTAATTTATACTCCAATACACTACCCTGTTAAGTATACAGCAATAAAGGGCATATGTCAACACTACCACCTTACCATGGGTTGCCCTCCCACATCAGCCCCACTATAGTCAGTTACTATAGCTCTTACTCTAATATACTACCCTGATAAGTATCAGGAACCAAAGGTCATGCTTCAACAGCATCACCCAACCATGGACTGAACTCCCACATCACCCCCACTACAGTCAGTTACTAGTAGCTAAGACTCTAGTATACTACCCTGATAGGTACCCAGCACTAAAAGTTATGCTTCAACACTACCACCTTACCATGGAGTGAACTCCCACATCACCCCCAATAATGTCAGCTACTACCAGCACGTACTGTAATATACTACCCTGATAAGTAGCCAGTACTCATTTAGAGAATATCTCAAATAGAAAGCACTTATAGTGAAGAATGAGACAAAATGAAGCTCTGCAAAGAAAGAGCCCATAGAAAGTAAACTGATGCACAGAATTGCACTCCTGGGGAAGAAAAGGAGCAGCAGAAATTAGTCTTGCATTTCATATTATGTGAAATGGAAAGCAAGACTATGTCACTACCAAGAAATGGATTGAATGCAAGTCTTAAAGCTGCCCAAGCATGACAAAATAAGTGTTAAATCCCAGAACAAAGAAAAACTACCAAAAAAATCTTACTTAAAAACAAATTGAAGAATATAACTTGATAGCTTAAAAACGGGTCTATATCATGAAATCAAAAGACGTAAATGTCGAATATGTAATGGTCGACACCTACTTGTCGAAATACCTAAACGTCGAAAGCAGTAAATATCATAAAACAAAATACCGAAATGTTTTACTTGGCCATTTCATGTACACAACGTGAAACGTCACTCACAAGTTACTCAGTATATGTAATTATTATATGTGGATATTATGTATGAATTACATTATAAAAATATATAATTTAGAATAATGAAGATATCTTTGATAACATGGAAATATCATGGTGTAAAGTATTAAAATGTAAGGGATTGTTTAAATATCAGTATGTAGACTAGATTGGAGTGCATACCCGTTATACTGGTAGCAACTATGGCTAACGCTAACAAAACAGGACCCGGTGTGATAGGTAATGTGTACAAGCGTGTGGATTCACAAAAGGGAAGGGATATGCTTGTGACTGAAGGATATCTGTACGTCTTAGAAAAGGTTGTGAAATATAAAAGGTACTGGTGTTGTCGTTTAAAGCAAAGCCATAAGTGTAAGGGTAGGGCTGTAACAGACATATTGCGCTGTAGTGGGGTGTGTTTTATATTATGTTCTTGGCGTTATCACACCGGGTGTTTGCTGGGCCAAACAAAATCATTCAACATTTCTACTGTCGATGTTTACTTTGTTCGACGTTTAGGTATTTCGACAAGTAGGTGTCGACCATTACATATTCGACATTTAAGTCTTTCGATTTCATGATATAGACCCCTTAAAAACTACACCTGAATCATGGAAAACTGAAGACTGAAAATGTGCACTAAAGACACAATCATAGTAACAGATACAAGAGCAAGTAATGACATTGCATTTAATAGCTTAACTATTGAGCATTTTCAGTCTGTCCCCAGAATGCTGTCAGTTTGAAGCTATTTCAGTTCATTGATTTAAAACCTTTATGTCCAAAAGGGTGCTCAACATTTATTCATGAAACTTTCAGTGAATATTTATCTATCTATCTATCTATAGATAGATAGAGGTATATATATATATATATATATATATATATATATATATATATATATATATATATATATATATATATATAGATATATATATATATATATGAAAATATTCATTTTAGGTCTGAAATCATATATATGATTGAGCGACAGTCCCAATTGTCGAAACAACAAAAAGCGGGTGCAGCTAATCGCATGTAGAGCTGTTTTCAGTGTGACACTGCAATGCAGCAGTGATTCGGGAATTTGCCTTTTTCTCACTTTATTACAATCTCAGAGTTGGTATATATAGTGAGTAGGGGGTACATATAATTAGCAAGGAGTATATAAAACTAGCAAGGAATATATGTAACTAGTAGTGTGACAGTGCAGGGAGAGCGAAACAAGTTGACTTTTTTTTGATTGGCTGGTGATTGACAAATTGTTTCAATGACTTGTTGTTTGATATTGTGATATTTCAATGAAGGGTCATATACCTACAAACATACACATACACATACACACACACACACACACACACACACACATATATATATATATATATATATATATATATATATATATATATATATATATATACATACATACATACATATATATATATATATATATATATATATATATATATATATATGTGTATATATATATATATATATATATATATATATATATATATATATATATATATATATATATATATATTTATATATATTCATATAGTAAGCAATCATTCTACAGACTATACAGACTGCTACAAGCCTAACCAATAAACAGAGCTCAGAATCAAACTCTGTACCTTGTATCTAGGAGTTAAATACCTATATCTAGGTTCTTAGCTAAGTACTAGGCTACCTGCCCTTATGGATCATTTGGGGCTTGCCCATACATCAGAGAGTACACAGAGAGTTTGTTGTGTTTTGTGACCTTGGGAGTGTTGTTGTTTTGACTAGTGACCTCTCAGTTTTTAGATATTTTAGGTTCAAATAATCATGTGTTGATTATATAAGCCACAACTAATCATAGTGACCCCTATGAATTGATATGAATTCTCATGAACTACAGGGACAATATCTCACATGATGTAAGTTAATTTTCATGCCCTAGAATTCCATACAGCAAACAGCCTTCGTTGAAATTAAATTCTCTTTTCAGATGTCTAACTGGAGTGCTGATTTCTGGTTATACTTATAGTTGTTATCCCTAAGCTGAATAGGAAAAAACTTATTTAATTTAAGGGAAGTATTTTTAACCAGCACTTATGGTTGCATTTTTATTGCTGTCATAAGTTGTTTTTTTTTGTTCGGACTGAGATACAACTAAACAGACAAACAGGTATGCATGCATAGAGGCAGGAGGTTGACACCCTTCATTAATGGTTTGGGGGTACACTGCAAATCCATAACCAGTGGCATTCCACAAGGATCAGTCCTGGGACCTCTTCTGTTTAGAATCTGTTTCTCTGAAGTGCAAGCTAAAACCAAGGGACTGTGGCTGACAAACTATGCTGACGACTATAAACTGGATGCAGTCATGGAATCTCTAAACAATGTCAACATACTTCAAGAAGGTCTTACACAATCAAATGATTGGTGCCAAAGTCATGGCCTCAAACTCAATGCAAAAAATGGATTATTATCCCTTTCATTTAGAGCAATGTTCTTGCACATTACCACATCAATGTGAATACCTTAAGTATGCACTCAGTAGTAAAAGATCTGGACATTCAGGTTGACAGCAATCTTGCCATTGATCACCATGTTTCCACAGTAGTAAGAAGGGCACTCCGTACGGCTCACCTCATAAGTAAGGGCATTGTCTCGAGAACAGGAAAGGTTATCATCTCCATGCATGCTTCAGTCTTTAGGCTAATAATTATGTACAATGCCCCTTTTTGTATGTACCTTTCAAAGAATCTGCAGCAATTGGAGAGACCACAAAGGTTCCTCACAAGGAAAATTCATGGTCTTCAGCTCCTACTAGCACATAATCTGGTATCAGCATTAAAAGTCAAACTTCAACACTAACACCCTACCATGGTCTGAACTCACACATCACCCTCACTATAGTCAGCTCCTACTAGCACATAATCTAGTATCAGCAATAAAAGTCAAACTTCAATACTAACACCCAACCATGGTCTGAACTTTCACATCACCCTCACTATAGTCAGCTCCTACTAACACATAATCTGTTATCAGCATTAAAAGTCAAACTTCAACACTACCACCTTACCATGGTCTGAACTCCTACATCACCCTCACTATAGTCAGCTCGAACTAGCACATAATCTGTTATCAGCATTAAAAGTCAAACTTCAACACTACCACCTTACCATGGTCTGAACTCCAACATCACCCTCACTATAGTCATCTCCTACTAACACATAATCTGTTATCAGCATTAAAAGTCAAACTTCAACACTACCACCTTACCATGGTCTGAACTCCCACATCACTCTCACTATAGTCAGCTCCTACTAGCACATAAGCTGCTATCCGCACTAAAAGTCAAACTTCAACACTACCACCTTACCATGGTCTGAAATCCGACATCACACTCATTATATTCAGCCCCTACTAGTACATAGTCTGGCATCACCAGTAAAAGTCAAACTTCAGCACTACCACCTTACCATGGTCTGATCTCCCACATCACCCTCACTATAGTCAACTCCTCCTAGTACATAATCTGGTATCAGCAATAAAAGTGAAACTTCAGCAGAATCACCATACTATGGACTAAACTCCCACATAAACCTGACTATAGTCAGCTCCTACTAGCAAATAATCTGGTATCAGCACTAAAAGTCAAACTTCAACACCACCACCCTACCATGGTCTGAACTCCCACATCACCCTCACTATAGTCAGCTCCTACTAGCACATAATATGGTATCAGCACTAAAAGTCAAACTTCAACACTACCACCTTACCATGGTCTGAACTCCCACATCACCCTCACTATAGTCAGCTCTTACTAGCACATAATATGGTATCAGCATTAAAAGTCAAACTTCAACACGACCACCTTACCATGGTCTGAACTCCCACATCACCCTCACTATAGTCATCTCCTACTAGCACATAATCTGGTATCAGCACTAAAAGTCAAACTTCAACACTACCACCCAACCATGATCTGAACTTTCACATCACCCTCACTATAGTCAGCAACTACTGCACAAAACTGGTTTCAGCACTAAAAGGCAAACTTCAATAGTACCACTGTACCATGGTCTAAACTCGCACATCACCCTCACTATAGTCAGCTCCTACTAGCACATAATCTGGTATCAGCATTAAAAGTCAAACTTCAACACTACCACCTTACCATGGTCTGAACCCCCACATCACCCTCATTATAGTCAACTCCTCCTAGTACATAATCTGATATCAGCACTAAAAGTCAAACTTCAGCAGAATCACCATACTATGGACTGAACTCCCACATAAACCTGACTATAGTCAGCTCCTACTAGCACATAATCTGGTATCAGCACTAAAAGTCAAACTACAGCACTACTACCCTACAATGGTCTAAACTCCCTCATCACCATCGCTATAGTCAGCTCCTACTAGCACATAATCTGGTATCAGTACTAAAAGTTAAACTTCAACAATACCACCCTACCATGGTCTGAACTCCCACATCACCCTCATTATAGTCATCGCCTACTAGCACATAATCTGGTATCAGCACTAAAAGTCAAATTTCAACACTACCACCCTACCATGGTCTGAACTCCCACATCACCCTCCGTATAGTCAGCTCCTACTAGCACATAATCTGGTATCAGTACTAAAAGTTAAACTTCAACAATACCACCCTACCATGGTCTGAACTCCCACATCACCCTCATTATAGTCATCGCCTACTAGCACATAATCTGGTATCCGCACGAAAAGTCAAACTTCAACACTGCCACCTTACCATGGACTGAACTCCCGCATCACCCTCACTATAGTCAGCTCCTACTAGCACATAATCTGGTATCAGCATTAAAAGTCAAACTTCAACAGTACCACCCTACCATGGTCTGAACTCCCACATCACCCTCACTATAGGCAGCTCATACTAGGACATAATCTGGTATCAGCACTAAAAGTGAAACTTCAACACTATGAAATTACCATGGTCTGAACTCCCACATCACCATCACTAGAGTCAGCTCCTACTAGCACATAATCTGGTATCAGCACTAAAAGTCAAACTTCAACACGACCACCTTACCATGGTCTGAACTCCCACATCACCCTCACTATAGTCAGCTCTTACTAGCACATAATCTGGTATCAGCACTAAAAGTCAAACTTCAACACTATGAAATTACCATGGTCTGAACTCCCACATCACCATCACTAGAGTCAGCTCCTACTAGCACATAATCTGGTATCAGCACTAAAAGTCAAACTTCAACAGTACCACCTTACCATGGACTGAACTCCCACATCACCCTCACTATAGTCAGCTCCTGCTAGCACATAATCTTGTATCAGCACTAAAAGTCAAACTTCAACACTACCACCCTACTATGGACTGAATTCCCACATCACCCTCACCATAGTCATCTCCTACTAGCACATAATCTGGTATCAGCACAAAATGTCAAACTTCAACACTACCACCCTACCATGGTCTGAACTCACACATCGCACTGACTATAGTCAGCTGCTACTAGCACATAATCTGGTATCAGCACTAAAAGTCAAACGTCAACACTACCACCTTACCATGGTCTGAACTCCCACATCACCCTCACTATAGTCAGCTCATACTAGGACATAATCTGGTATCAGCACTAAAAGTGAAACTTCAACACTATGAAATTACCATGGTCTGAACTCCCACATCACCATCACTAGAGTCAGCTCCTACTAGCACATAATCTGGTATCAGCACTAAAAATCAAACTTCAACACTACCACCTTACCATGGACTGAACTCCCACATCACCCTCACTATAGTCAGCTCCTACTAGCTCATAATCTGGTATCAGCACTAAAAGTCAAACTTCAACACTACCACCCTACCATGGTCTGAACTCCCACATCACCCTCACTATAGTCAGCTCATACTAGGACATAATCTGGTATCAGCACTAAAAGTCAAACCTCAACACTACCACCTTACCATGGTCTGAACTCCCACATCACCCTCACTATAGTCAACTCCTGCTAGCACATAATCTTGTATCAGCACTAAAAGTCAAACTTCAGCAGAATCACCATACTATGGACTGAACTCCCACATAAACCTGACTATAGTCAGCTCCTACTAGCAAATAATCTGGTATCAGCACTAAAAGTCAAACTTCAACACTACCTCCCTACCATGGTCTGAACTCACACATCACCCTCACTATAGTCAGCTCCTACTAGCACATAATCTGGTATCAGCACTAAAAGTCAAACTACAGCACTACTACCCTACAATGGTCTGAACTCCCACATCACCCTCACTATAGTCAACTCCTCCTAGTACATAATCTGGTATCAGCACTAAAAGTCAAACTGCACCACTTCTACGCTACCATGGTCTGAACTCCCACATCAACTTCACTATAGTCAGCTCCTACTAGCACATGATCTTGTATCAGCACTAAAAGTCAAACTTCAACACTACCACCTTACCATGGTCTGAACTCCCACATCACCATCACTATAGTCAGACCCTACTAGCACATAATCTGGTATCAGCACTAAAAGTCAAACTTCAACACTACCACCTTACCATGGTCTGAACTCCCACATCACCCTCACTATAGTCAGCTCCTGCTAGCACATAATCTGGTATCAGCACTAAAAGTCAAACTTCAACACTACCACCTTACCATGGTATGAACTCACACATCACCCTCACTATAGTCAGCTCCTACTAGCATCCATGGTCAGAACTCCGACATCACCCTCACTATAGTCAGCTCCTATTAGCACATAATCTAGTATCAGCACTAAAAGTCAAACTTCAACACTACCACCTTACCAATGTCTGAATTCCCACATCATCCTTACTATAGTCACCTCCTAGTAGCACATAATCTGGTATCAGCATTACAAGTCAAACTTCAACACTAGCACCGTACTATGGTCTGAACTCCCACATCACCCTCACTATAATCATCTCCTACTAGCACTTAATCTGGTATCAGAACTAAAAGTAAAACTTCAACACTAGCAACGTACCATGGTCTGAACTCCCACATCACACTCACTATAGTCAGCTGTTACTAGCACATAATCTGGTATCAGTACTAAAAGTCAAACTTCAACACTACCACCTTACCATAGTCTGAACTCCCACATCGGACTGACTATAGTCAGCTGCTACTAGCACATAATCTGGTATCAGCACTAAAAGTCAAACTTCAACACCACCACCCTACCATGGTCTGAACCCCCATATCAACCTCACTATAGTCACCTCCTAGTAGCACATAATCTGGTATCAGCATTACAAGTCAAACTTCAACACTAGCACCGTACTATGGTCTGAACTCCCACATCACCCTCACTATAATCATCTCCTACTAGCACTTAATCTGGTATCAGAACTAAAAGTAAAACTTCAACACTAGCAACGTACCATGGTCTGAACTCCCACATCACACTCACTATAGTCAGCTGCTACTAGCACATAATCTGGTATCAGTACTAAAAGTCAAACTTCAACACTACCACCTTACCATAGTCTGAACTCCCACATCGCACTGACTATAGTCAGCTGCTACTAGCACATAATCTGGTATCAGCACTAAAAGTCAAACTTCAACACCACCACCCTACCATGGTCTGAACCCCCATATCAACTTCACTATAGTCACCTCCTAGTAGCACATAATCTGGTATCAGCATTACAAGTCAAACTTCAACACTAGCACCGTACTATGGTCTGAACTCCCACATCACCCTCACTATAATCATCTCCTACTAGCACTTAATCTGGTATCAGAACTAAAAGTAAAACTTCAACACTAGCAACGTACCATGGTCTGAACTCCCACATCACACTCACTATAGTCAGCTGCTACTAGCACATAATCTGGTATCAGTACTAAAAGTCAAACTTCAAGACTACCACCTTACCATAGTCTGAACTCCCACATCGCACTGACTATAGTCGGCTCCTACTAGCACATAATCTGGTATCAGCACTAAAAGTCAAACTTCAACACTACCACCTTACCATGGTCTGAACCCCCATATCACCCTCACTATAGTCAGCTCCTACTAGCACATAATCTGGTATCAGCACTAAAAGTCAAACTTCAACACTACCACCTTACCATGGTCTGAACTCCCACATCACCCTCACTATAGTCAGCTCTTACTAGCACATAATCTGGTATCAGCACTAAAAGTCAAACTTCAACACTACCACCTTACCATGGTCTGAACTCCCACATCACCCTCACTATAGTCAGCTCTTACTAGCACATAATCTGGTATCAGCACTAAAAGTCAAACATCAACACTACCACCTTACCATGGTCTGAACTCCCACATCACCCTCACTATAGTCAGCTCCTACTAGCACTTAATCTGGTATCAGCACTAAAAGTCAAACTTCAACACTACCACCTTACCATGGTCTGAACTCCCACATCACCATCACTATAGTCAGCTCCTACTAGCACATAATCTGGTATCAGCACTAAAAGTCAAACTTCAACACTACCACCTTACCATGGTATGAACTCCCACATCACCCTCACTATAGTCAGCTCATACTAGCACAAAACTGGTATCAGCATTACAAGTCAAACTTCAACACTACCACCCAACCATGGTCTGAACTCCCACATCACCCTCACTATAGTCAGCACCTACTATAGCAATAACCCACGCCTGGGTGTCGGTAATGCTGGATTTACCCATGGTTGGGGTGGTTTGGTCCCGAGGGCGAAGCCCGAGGGACCAAACAAAGCCAACCGTGGGTAAATACAGCATTACCCACACCCAGAAGTGGGTTATTGCTATTATACCATGACATTATTTAAGAAAAGAACCTATTACTTTTCTTAAATAATGGCATAGTATAATGCCTGTTTACTGCCCTTCCGCAGATGTCTGGCATCCGCGGCAGTTCTGATGTACTGAGCACCTGCGCAGTACATCAGAGTTTGAGAAAAGCAACGGAGAAACCAAGATCTCCGTTGCTTTTTTTTTACTGTTTTCACTATGTTAAATGGCTTTTAACATAGCGAGACAGTTTTAAAATAAGCAACGGAGATGTCCGTTGCTTATTTTAAAACAGTCTCTCTATGTTAAACCCATTTAACATAGCGAAAAAGCAACGGAGATCTTGCTTTCACCGTTGCTTTTTTTTTAAAACCTGTCTCGCTATGTTAACTGGGTTTAGCATAGCGAGACAGCTTTAAAATAAGCAACGGAGATCTCCGTTGCTTATTTTAAAGCTGTCTCGCTATGTTAAACCCATTTAACATAGTGAGACAGTGTTTTAAAAGTAGAGTTATACTAATGGAAAAAAGTCCGGGTGACCGGACCTTTTTCCATTAGTATAACTCGATTTACAATGTGCACGCTGGCCAAACAGCGTGCACATTTTGGGGGGGGGGTCATGGTATAATAGCACATAATCTGGTATCAGCACTAAAAGTCAAACTACAGCACTACTACCCTACCATGGTCTGAACTCCCAGATCACCCTCACTATAGTCATTTCCTACTAGCACATAATCTGGTATCAGCACTAATAGTCAATCTTCAACACTACCACCTTACCATGGTCTGAACTCCCACATCACCCTCACTATAGTCAGCTCCTAATAGCACAAAACTGGTATCAGCACTAAAAGTCAAACTTCAACACTCCCACCCTACCATGGACTGAACTCCCACATCACCCTCACTATAGTCAGCTCCTACTAGCACAAAACTGGTATCAGCACTAAAAGGCAAACTTCAACACTACCACCCTACCATGGTCTGAACTCCCACATCACCCTCACTATAGTCAGCTCGAACTAGCACATAATCTGGTATCAGCAATAACAGTCAAAAATCAACACTACCACCCAACCATGGTCTGACCTCCCACATCACCCTCACTATAGTCAGCTCCTACTAGCACATAATCTGGTATCAGCAGTAAATGTCAAACTTCAACACTACCACCTTACCATGGTCAGAACACCCGCATCACACTCACTATAGTCAGCTCCTACTAGCACATAATCTGGTATCTGCACTAAAAGTCAAACTTCAACACTACCACCTTACCATGGACTGAACTCCCGCATCACACTCACTATAGTCAGCTCCTACTAGGACATAATCTGGTATCAGCACTAAAAGTCATACCTCAACACTACCACCTTACCATGATCTGAACTCCCAAATCACCCTCACTATAGTCATCTCCTACTAGCACATAATCTTGTATCAGCACTAAAAGTCAAACTTCATCAGTACGACCCTACTATGGACTGAATTCCCACATCACCCTCACCATAGTCAGCTCCTACTAGCACATAATCTGGTATCAGCACTAAATGTCAAACTTCAACACTACCACCCAACAATGGTCTGAACTCACACATCACCCTCACTATAGTGAGCTCCTACTAGCACATAAGCTAGTATCCACATTACAAGTCAAACTTCAGCACTACCACCCTACCATGGTCTGAACCCCCACATCACCCTCACTATAGTCAACTCCTCCTAGTACATAATCTGGTATCAGCACTAAAAGTCAAACTTCAGCAGAATCACCATACTATGGACTGAACTCCCACATAAACCTGACTATAGTCAGCTCCTACTAGCACATAATCTGGTATCAGCACTAAAAGTCAAACTACAGCACTACTACCCTACAATGGTCTAAACTCCCAGATCACCCTCACTATAGTCATTTCCTACTAACACATAATCTAGTATCAGCACTAAAAGTCAAACTTCAACACTACCACCGTACCATGGTCTGAACTCCCACATCACCCTCACTATAGTCAACTCCTCCTAGTACATAATCTGGTATCAGCACTAAAAGTCAAACTGCACCACTTCTACGCTACCATGGTCTGAACTCCCACATCAACTTCACTATAGTCAGCTCCTACTAGCACATGATCTTGTATCAGCACTAAAAGTCAAACTTCAACACTACCACCTTACCATCGTCTGAACTCCCACATCACCATCACTATAGTCAGACCCTACTAGCACATAATCTGTTATCAGCACTAAAAGTCAAACTTCCACACTACCACCTTACCATGGTCGGAACTCACACATCACCCTCACTATAGTCAGCTCCTACTAGCATCCATGGTCAGAACTCCCACATCACCCTCACTATAGTCAGCTCCTACTAGCACATGAACTTGTATCAGCAATAAAAGTCAAACTTCAACACTATCAACCTACCATGGTCTGACCTCACACATCACCCTCATATAGTCAGCTCCTACTAGCACATAATCTGGTATCAGCAATAAAAGTCAAACTTCAACACTATCAACCTACCATGGTCTGACCTCACACATCACCCTCATATAGTCAGCTCCTACTAGCACATAATCTAGTATCAGCACTAAAAGTCAAACTTCAACACTACCACCTTACCAATGTCTGAATTCCCACATCATCCTTACTATAGTCACCTCCTAGTAGCACATAATCTGGTATCAGCATTACAAGTCAAACTTCAACACTAGCACCGTACCATGGTCTGAACTCCCACATCACCCTCACTATAATCATCTCCTACTAGCACTTAATCTGGTATCAGAACTAAAAGTAAAACTTCAACACTAGCAACGTACCATGGTCTGAACTCCCACATCGCACTGACTATAGTCAGCTGCTACTAGCACATAATCTGGTATCAGCACTAAATGTCAAACTTCAACACTACCACCCAACAATGGTCTGAACTCCCACATCACCATCACTAGAGTCAGCTCCGACTAGCACATAATCTGGTATCAGCACTAAAAGTCAAACTTCAACACTACCACCTTACCATGGTCTGAACTCCCACATCACCCTCACTATAGTCAGCTCCTACTAGCACATAATCTGGTATCAGTACTAAAAGTCAAACTTCCACACTACCACCCAACCATGGTCTGAACTCCCACATCGCACTGACTATAGTCAGCTGCTACTAGCACATAATCTAGTATCAGCACTAAAAGTCAAACTTCAACACTACCACCTTACCAATGTCTGAATTCCCACATCATCCTTACTATAGTCACCTCCTAGTAGCACATAATCTGGTATCAGCATTACAAGTCAAACTTCAACACTAGCACCGTACCATGGTCTGAACTCCCACATCACCCTCACTATAATCATCTCCTACTAGCACTTAATCTGGTATCAGAACTAAAAGTAAAACTTCAACACTAGCAACGTACCATGGCCTGAACTCCCACATCGCACTGACTATAGTCAGCTGCTACTAGCACATAATCTGGTATCAGCACTAAATGTCAAACTTCAACACTACCACCCAACAATGGTCTGAACTCCCACATCACCATCACTAGAGTCAGCTCCGACTAGCACATAATCTGGTATCAGCACTAAAAGTCAAACTTCAACACTACCACCTTACCATGGTCTGAACTCCCACATCACCCTCACTATAGTCAGCTCCTACTAGCACATAATCTGGTATCAGTACTAAAAGTCAAACTTCCACACTACCACCCAACCATGGTCTGAACTCCCACATCGCACTGACTATAGTCAGCTGCTACTAGCACATAATCTGGTATCAGCACTAAAAGTCAAACTTCAACACTACCACCTTACCAATGTCTGAACTCCCACATCACCCTCACTATAGTCAGCTGCTACTAGCACATAATCTTGTATCAGCACTAAAAGTCAAACTTCAACACCACCACCCTACCATGATCTGAACTCCCACATCACCCTCACTATAGTCAGCACCTACTATAGCAATAACCCACGCCTGGGTGTCGGTAATGCTGGATTTACCCATGGTTGGGGTGGTTTGGTCCCGAGGGCGAAGCCCGAGGGACCAAACAAAGCCAACCGTGGGTAAATACAGCATTACCCACACCCAGAAGTGGGTTATTGCTATTATACCATGACATTATTTAAGAAAAGAACCTATTACTTTTCTTAAATAATGGCATAGTATAATGCCTGTTTACTACCCTTCCGCAGATGTCTGGCATCCGCGGCAGTTCTGATGTACTGAGCACCTGCGCAGTACATCAGAGCTCTGAGCAAAACCAACGGAGAAACCAAGATCTCCGTTGCTTTTTTTTTACTGTTTTCACTATGTTAAATGGGTTTAACATAGCGAGACAGTTTTAAAATAAGCAACGGAGATGTCCGTTGCTTATTTTAAAACAGTCTCTCTATGTTAAACCCATTTAACATAGCGAAACAGTAAAAAAAGCAACGGAGATCTTGCTTTCTCCGTTGCTTTTTTTTTAAAACCTGTCTCGTTATGTTAAATGGGTTTAGCATAGCGAGACAGCTTTAAAATAAGCAACGGAGATCTCCGTTGCTTATTTTAAAGCTGTCTCGCTATGTTAAACCCATTTAACATAGTGAGACACTGTTTAAAGAGTTATACTAATGGAAAAAGTCCGGGTGACGGACCTTTTCCATTAGTATAACTCGATTTACAATGTGCACGCTGGCCAATCAGCGTGCACATTTTGGGGGGGGGGTCATGGTATAATAGCACATAATCTGGTATCAGCACTAAAAGTCAAACTACAGCACTACCACCTTACCATGGTCTGAACTCCCACATCACCCTCACTATAGTCAGCTCCTAATAGCACAAAACTGGTATCAGCACTAAAAGTCAAACTTCAACACTCCCACCCTACCATGGACTGAACTCCCACATCACCCTCACTATAGTCAGCTCCTACTAGCACAAAACTGGTATCAGCACTAAAAGGCAAACGTCAACACTACCACCCTACCATGGTCTGAACTCCCACATCACCCTCACTATAGTCAGCTCGAACTAGCATATAATCTGGTATCAGCAATAACAGTCAAAAATCAACACTACCACCCAACCATGGTCTGACCTCCCACATCACCCTCACTATAGTCAGCTCCTAATAGCACAAAACTGGTATCAGCACTAAAAGTCAAACTTCAACACTCCCACCCTACCATGGACTGAACTCCCACATCACCCTCACTATAGTCAGCTCCTACTAGCACAAAACTGGTATCAGCACTAAAAGGCAAACTTCAACACTACCACCCTACCATGGTCTGAACTCCCACATCACCCTCACTATAGTCAGCTCGAACTAGCACATAATCTGGTATCAGCAATAACAGTCAAAAATCAACACTACCACCCAACCATGGTCTGACCTCCCACATCACCCTCACTATAGTCAGCTCCTACTAGCACATAATCTGGTATCAGCAGTAAATGTCAAACTTCAACACTACTACCCTTCCATGGTCTGAACTCCCGCATCACACTCACTATAGTCAGCTCCTACTAGCACATAATCTGGTATCAGCATTAAAAGTCAAACTTCAACACTACCACCCTACCATGGTCTGAACTCCCACATCACCCTCACCATAGTCAGCTCCTACTAGCACTTAATCTGGTATCAGCACTAAAAGTCAAACTTCAACACTACCACCTTACCATGGTCTGAACTCCCACA
Source organism: Protopterus annectens (assembly GCF_019279795.1). Taxonomy (NCBI): domain Eukaryota; kingdom Metazoa; phylum Chordata; order Ceratodontiformes; family Protopteridae; genus Protopterus; species Protopterus annectens. The sequence continues at coordinate 1,823,896,154 of NC_056729.1, read as the reverse complement.
TCACCATCACTATAGTCAGACCCTACTAGCACATAAACTGGTATCAGCACTAAAAGTCAAACTTCAACACTACCACCTTACCATGGTATGAACTCCCACATCACCCTCACTATAGTCAACTCCTACTAGCACATAATCTGGTATCAGCACTAAAAGTCAAACATCAACATTACCACCTTACCATGGTCTGAACTCCCACATCACCATCACTAGAGTCAGCTCCTACTAGCACATAATCTGGTATCAGCACTAATACTCAAACTTCAACACTACCACCTTACCATGGTATGAACTCCCACATCACCCTCACTATAGTGAGCTCCTACTAGCACATAAGCTAGTATCCGCATTACAAGTCAAACTTCAGCACTACCACCCTACCATGGTCTGAACCCCCACATCACCATCACTAGAGTCAGCTCCTACTAGCACATAATCTGGTATCAGCACTAAAAGTCAAACTTCAACACTACCACCCTACCATGGTCTGAACTCCCACATCACCATCACTATAGTCAGCTGCTACTAGCACATAATCTGGTATCAGCACTAAAAGTCAAACTTCAACACTACCACCTTACCATGGTCTGAACTCCCACATCACCCTCACTATAGTGAGCTCCTACTAGCACATAAGCTAGTATCCGCATTACAAGTCAAACTTCAGCACTACCACCCTACCATGGTCTGAACCCCCACATCACCATCACTAGAGTCAGCTCCTACTAGCACATAATCTGGTATCAGCACTAAAAGTCAAACTTCAACACTACTACCCTACCATGGTCGGAACTCACACATCACCCTCACTATAGTCAGCTCCTACTAGCATCCATGGTCAGAACTCCCACATCACCCTCACTATAGTCAGCTGCTACTAGCACATAATCTGGTATCAGCACTAAAAGTCAAACTTCAACACCACCACCCTACCATGGTCTGAACCCCCATATCAACCTCACTATAGTCAGCTCCTACTAGCACATAATCTGGTATCAGCACTAAAAGTCAAACTTCAACACTACCACCCTACCATGGTCTGAACTCCCACATCACCCTCACTATAGTCAGCTCCTACTAGCACATAAGCTAGTATCCGCATTACAAGTCAAACTTCAGCACTACCACCCTACCATGGTCTGAACCCCCACATCACCCTCACTATAGACAACTCCTCCTAGTACATAATCTGGTATCAGCACTAAAAGTCAAACTTCAGCAGAATCACCATACTATGGACTGAACTCCCACATAAACCTGACTATAGTCAGCTCCTACTAGCAAATAATCTGGTATCAGCACTAAAAGTCAAACTTCAACACTACCTCCCTACCATGGTCTCATCTCCCACATCACCATCACTATAGTCAGACCCTACTAGCACATAATCTAGTATCAGCACTAAAAGTCAAACTTCAACACTACCACCTTACCATCGTCTCATCTCCCACATCACCATCACTATAGTCAGACCCTACTAGCACATAATCTGGTATCAGCACTAAAAGTCAAACTTCCACACTACCACCTTACCATCGTCTCATCTCCCACATCACCATCACTATAGTCAGACCCTACTAGCACATAATCTGGTATCAGCACTAAAAGTCAAACTTCAACACTACCACCTTACCATCGTCTGAACTCCCACATCACCCTCACTATAGTCAGCTCCTGCTAGCACATAATCTGGTATCAGCACTAAAAGTCAAACTTCCACACTACCACCCAACCATGATCTGAACTCACACATCACCCTCACCATAGTCAGCTCCTACTAGCACATAATCTGGTATCAGCACTAAAAGTCAAACTTCAACACTAACACCCTACCATGGTCTGAACTCACACATCACCCTCACTATAGTCAGCTCTTACTAGCACATAATCTAGTATCAGCAATAAAAGTCAAACTTCAACACTACCACCCTACCATGGTCTGACCTCAGACATCACCCTCATATAGTCAGCTCCTACTAGCACATAATCTAGTATCAGCACTAAAAGTCAAACTTCAACACTACCACCTTACCAATGTCTGAATTCCCACATCATCCTTACTATAGTCACCTCCTAGTAGCACATAATCTGGTATCAGCATTACAAGTCAAACTTCAACACTAGCAACGTACCATGGTCTGAACTCCCACATCACCCTCACTATAATCATCTCCTACTAGCACATAATCTGGTATCAGTACTAAAAGTCAAACTTCAACACTACCACCTTACCATGGTCTGAACTCCCACATCACCCTCACCATAGTCAGCTCCTACTAGCACATAATCTGGTATCAGCACTAATAGTCAAACTTCAACACTACCACCTTACCATGGTCTGAACTCCCACATCACCATCACTATAGTCAGACCCTACTAGCACATAAACTGGTATCAGCACTAAAAGTCAAACTTCAACACTACCACCTCACCATGGTATGAACTCCCACATCACCCTCACTATAGTCAACTCCTACTAGCACATAATCTGGTATCAGCACTAAAAGTCAAACTTCAACACTACCACCTTACCAATGTCTGAATTCCCACATCATCCTTACTATAGTCACCTCCTAGTAGCACATAATCTGGTATCAGCATTACAAGTCAAACTTCAACACTAGCACCGTACCATGGTCTGAACTCCCACATCACCCTCACTATAATCATCTCCTACTAGCACTTAATCTGGTATCAGAACTAAAAGTAAAACTTCAACACTAGCAACGTACCATGGTCTGAACTCCCACATCACACTCACTATAGTCAGCTGCTACTAGCACATAATCTGGTATCAGTACTAAAAGTCAAACTTCAACACTACCACCTTACCATAGTCTGAACTCCCACATCGCACTGACTATAGTCAGCTGCTACTAGCACATAATCTGGTATCAGAACTAAAAGTAAAACTTCAACACTAGCAACGTACCATGGTCTGAACTCCCACATCACACTCACTATAGTCAGCTGCTACTAGCACATAATCTGGTATCAGTACTAAAAGTCAAACTTCAACACTACCACCCTACCATGGTCTGAACTCCCACATCGCACTGACTATAGTCAGCTGCTACTAGCACATAATCTGGTATCAGAACTAAAAGTCAATCTTCAACACTACCACCTTACCATAGTCTGAACTCCCACATCACACTCACTATAGTCAGCTGCTACTAGCACATAATCTGGTATCAGAACTAAAAGTCAATCTTCAACACTACCACCTTACCATAGTCTGAACTCCCACATCACACTCACTATAGTCAGCTGCTACTAGCACATAATCTGGTATCAGCACTAAAAGTCAAACTTCAACAGTACCACCTTACCATGGTCTGAACCCCCATATCAACCTCACTATAGTCAGCTCCTACTAGCACATAATCTAGTATCAGCACTAAAAGTCAAACTTCAGCAGTACCACCTTACCATGGTCTGAACCCCCACATCACCCTCAGTATAGTCAGCTCCTACTAGCACATAATCTAGTATCAGCACTAAAAGTCAAACTTCAACACTACCACCTTACCAATGTCTGAATTCCCACATCATCCTTACTATAGTCACCTCCTAGTAGCACATAATCTGGTATCAGCATTACAAGTCAAACTTCAACACTAGCACCGTACCATGGTCTGAACTCCCACATCACCCTCACTATAATCATCTCCTACTAGCACTTAATCTGGTATCAGAACTAAAAGTAAAACTTCAACACTAGCAACGTACCATGGTCTGAACTCCCACATCACACTCACTATAGTCAGCTGCTACTAGCACATAATCTGGTATCAGTACTAAAAGTCAAACTTCAACACTACCACCCTACCATGGTCTGAACTCCCACATCGCACTGACTATAGTCAGCTGCTACTAGCACATAATCTGGTATCAGAACTAAAAGTCAATCTTCAACACTACCACCTTACCATAGTCTGAACTCTCACATCACACTCACTATAGTCAGCTGCTACTAGCACATAATCTGGTATCAGAACTAAAAGTCAATCTTCAACACTACCACCTTACCATAGTCTGAACTCCCACATCACACTCACTATAGTCAGCTGCTACTAGCACATAATCTGGTATCAGCACTAAAAGTCAAACTTCAACAGTACCACCTTACCATGGTCTGAACCCCCATATCAACCTCACTATAGTCAGCTCCTACTAGCACATAATCTAGTATCAGCACTAAAAGTCAAACTTCAGCAGTACCACCTTACCATGGTCTGAACCCCCACATCACCCTCAGTATAGTCAGCTCCTACTAGCACATAATCTAGTATCAGCACTAAAAGTCAAACTTCAACACTACCACCTTACCAATGTCTGAATTCCCACATCATCCTTACTATAGTCACCTCCTAGTAGCACATAATCTGGTATCAGCATTACAAGTCAAACTTCAACACTAGCACCGTACCATGGTCTGAACTCCCACATCACCCTCACTATAATCATCTCCTACTAGCACATAATCTGGTATCAGTACTAAAAGTCAAACTTCAACACTACCACCTTACCATGGTCTGAACTCCCACATCACACTGACTATAATCATCTCCTACTAGCACTTAATCTGGTATCAGAACTAAAAGTAAAACTTCAACACTAGCAACGTACCATGGTCTGAACTCCCACATCACCCTCACTATAATCATCTCCTACTAGCACTTAATCTGGTATCAGAACTAAAAGTAAAACTTCAACACTAGCAACGTACCATGGTCTGAACTCCCACATCACCCTCACTATAATCATCTCCTACTAGCACATAATCTGGTATCAGCACTAAAAGTCAATCTTCAACACTACCACCTTACCATGGTCTGAACTCCCACATCACACTCACTATAGTCAGCTGCTACTAGCACTTAATCTGGTATCAGAACTAAAAGTCAATCTTCAACACTACCACCTTACCATAGTCTGAACTCCCACATCGCACTGACTATAGTCAGACCCTACTAGCACAAAACTGGTATCAGCATTACAAGTCAAACTTCAACACTAGCACCGTACTATGGTCTGAACTCCCACATCACCCTCACTATAGTCAGCACCTACTATAGCAATAACCCACGCCTGGGTGTCGGTAATGCTGGATTTACCCATGGTTGGGGTGGTTTGGTCCCGAGGGCGAAGCCCGAGGGACCAAACAAAGCCAACCGTGGGTAAATACAGCATTACCCACACCCAGAATTGGGTTATTGCTATTATACCATGACATTATTTAAAAAAAGAACCTATTACTTTTCTTAAATAATGGCATAGTATAATGCCTGTTTACTACCCTTCCGCAGATGTCTGGCATCCGCGGCAGTTCTGATGTACTGAGCACCTGCGCAGTACATCAGAGCTCTGAGCAAAACCAACGGAGAAACCAAGATCTCCGTTGCTTTTTTTTTACTGTTTTCACTATGTTAAATGGGTTTAACATTGCGAGACAGTTTTAAAATAAGCAACGGAGATGTCCGTTGCTTATTTTAAAACAGTCTCTATGTTAAACCCATTTAACATAGCGAACAATAAAAAGCAACGGAGATCTTGCTTTCTCCGTTGCTTTTATTTTAAAACCTGTCTCGCTATGTTAAATGGGTTTAGCATGAGACAGCTAAAATAAGCAACGGAGATCTCCGTTGCTTATTTTAAAGCAGTCTCGCTATGTTAAACCCATTTAACATAGTGAGACAGTGTTTTAAAAGTAGAGTTATACTAATGGAAAAAAGTCCGGGTGACCGGACCTTTTTCCATTAGTATAACTCGATTTACAATGTGCACGCTGGCCAATCAGCGTGCACGTTTTGGGGGGGGGGTCATGGTATAATAGCACATAATCTGGTATCAGCACTAAAAGTCAAACTACAGCACTACTACCCTACCATGGTCTGAACTCCCAGATCACCCTCACTATAGTCATTTCCTACTAGCACATAATCTAATATCAGCACTAAAAGTCAAACTTCAACACTACCACCATACCATGGTCTGAACTACCACATCACCCTCACTATAGTCAACTCCTACTAGCACATAAGCTAGTATCCGCATTACAAGTCAAACTTCAACACTACCACCATACCATGGTCTGAACTACCACATCATCCTCACTATAGTCATCTCCTACAAGCACATAATCTGGTATCAGCACTAAAACTCAAACTTCAACACTACCACCCTACCATGGTCTGAACTCCCACATCACCCTCACTATAGTCAGCTCCTACTAGCACATAATCTGGTATCAGCACTAAAAGTCAAACTTCAAGACTACCACCCTACCATGGTCTGAACTCCAACATCGACCTCACTAAAGTCAGCTCCTACTAGCACATAATCTGGTATCAGCACTAAAAGTCAAACTTCAAGACTACCACCCTACTATGGACTGAACTCCCACATCACCCTCACTATAGTCTGCTCCTACTAGGACATAATCTGTTATCAGCACTAAAAGTCAAACTTCAACACTAACACCCTACCGTGGTCTGAACTCCCACATCACCCTCACTATAGTCAGCTCCTACTAGCACATAATCTGGTATGAGCACTAAAAGTCAATCTTCAACACTACCACCCTACCATGGTCTGAACTCCCACATCACCCTCACTATAGTCAGCTCCTTCTAGCACAAAACTGGTATCAGCACTAAAAGGCAAACTTCAACACTACCACCCTACCAGGGTCTGAAATTTCACATCACCCTCACTATAGTCAGCTCCTACTAGCACAAAACTGGTATCAGCACTAAAAGGCAAACTTCAACACTACCACCCTACCAGGGTCTGAACTCCCACATCACCCTCACTATAGTCAGCTCGTACGAGCACGTAATCTGGTAACAGCACTAAAAGTCAAACTTCAACACTTCCACCCTACCATGGTCTGAACTCCCACATCACCCTCAGTATAGTCATCGCCTACTAGCACATAATCTGGTATCAGCACTAAAAGTCAAACTTCAACACTAACACCCTACCATGGTCTGAACTCCCACATCACCCTCACTATAGTCAGCTCCTACTAGCACAAAACTGGTATCAGCACTAAAAGGCAAACTTCAACACTACCACCCTACCATGGTCTGAACTCCCACATCACCCTCACTATAGTCATCGCCTACTAGCACATAATCTGGTATCAGCAGTAAATCTCAAACTTCAACACCACCACCCTACCATGGTCTGAACTCGCCCATCACCCTCACTATAGTTATCGCCTACTAGCACATAATCTGGTATCATCATTAAAAGTCAAACTTCAACGCTACCACCCTATCATGGTCTGAACTCCCACATCACCCTCACTATAGTCAGCTCCTACTAGCACATAATCTGGTATCAGCACTAAAAGTCAAACTACAGCACTACCACCCTACAATGGTCTGAACTCCCAGATCACCATCACTATAGTCAGCTCCTACTAGCACATAATCTAGTATCAGCACTAAAACTCAATCTTCAACACTACCACCCTACCATGGTCTGAACTCCCACATCACCCTCACTATAGTCAGCTCGAACTAGCACATAATCTGGTATCAGCAATAAAAGTCAAAAATCAACACTACCACCCAACCATGGTCTGACCTCCCACATCACCCTCACTATAGTCAGCTCCTACTAGCACATAATCTAGTATCAGCACTAAAACTCAATCTTCAACACTACCACCCTACCATGGTCTGAACTCCCACATCACCCTCACTATAGTCAGCTCGAACTAGCACATAATCTGGTATCAGCAATAAAAGTCAAAAATCAACACTACCACCCAACCATGGTCTGACCTCCCACATCACCCTCACTATTGTCAGCTCCTACTAGCACATAATCTGGTATCAGCAGTAAATGTCAAACTTCAGCACTACTACCCTACCATGGTCTGAACTCGCACATCACCCTCACTATAGTTATCGCCTACTAGCACATAATCTGGTATCATCATTAAAAGACAAACTTCAACGCTACCACCCTATCATGGTCTGAACTCCCACATCACCCTCACTATAGTCAGCTCCTACTAGCACATAATCTGGTATCAGCACTAAAAGTCAAACTTCAACACTAACACCCTACCATGGTCTGAACTCCCACATCACCCTCACTATAGTCAGCTCATACTAGGACATAATCTGGTATCAGCACTAAAAGTCAAACTTCAGCACTACCACCTTACCATGGTCTGATCTCCCACATCACCCTCACTATAGTCAGCTTCTACTAGCACATAATCTGGTATCAGCACTAAAATCAAACTTCAGCAGTGCCACCCTACTATGGACTGAACTCCCGCATCACCCCACTAGAGTCAGTTACTACTTGCTGATCCTACAATATACATTAACTACAATGCCCCCTATGGTACGTACTTATCCAGGCATATCCAACAATTGGAAAATCCACAGAGGTTCCTCACTAAAAGAATACAGGGTGTAGGTAAAATGTGCTTTGGAGACCGCCTCAAGGCCCTAACCCTGTATTCTGTCTCCTACAGGCTTTTGTGTGGAGAACTATGTCTGGCATACAGGGCATTGTCTGACCCCACTCTAAATGACCTGCATATCCACAAAACAAACAGCACCTGAATTACCTGTTCTAAAGACTTAAAATCTTGCCTGTAATACAAATAGGACCTCATGGAGAGACAGGTATCTATCCTAGAGACTACCACTTCTATGGAACAGGCTCCCCATCCATGTGAAGCAGAGTTCCTCCCTAACCCAATTCAAGTGCAACCTGGACAATTGGATGGGAAACCGGAAATTCATCCCTGGTTTGGCACCTATGTCTATAATGGACACAGATAACCTGTAAATGTTTAATCTCCCAGGCTCCTGCTTACATTTATCAAGGGTATCAGAACTTGTCAGACATTTTGGATGCATGGCTAGGGTTAAAATGGCCCTTGTGATTGTTAGCCTAGTAAACACCTATGAACGTATGAACCTATGAACTACCCTGGAAATTATCCAGCACTAAAAGGTATGCTTCCACACTGCCACTCTACCATGGAATGAACTTCCAAATCACTCTCATTATACTTAACTACTACTAGGTCATACTCTAATATACTACACTGGTAATTATGCAGCACTGACATGCTTCAACACTACCAAATTACCATGGAATGAACTCCCACATCACCGCCACTATAGTCAGGTACTACTAATTTATACTCCAATACACTACCCTGTTAAGTATACAGCAATAAAGGGCATATGTCAACACTACCACCTTACCATGGGTTGCCCTCCCACATCAGCCCCACTATAGTCAGTTACTATAGCTCTTACTCTAATATACTACCCTGATAAGTATCAGGAACCAAAGGTCATGCTTCAACAGCATCACCCAACCATGGACTGAACTCCGACATCACCCCCACTACAGTCAGTTACTAGTAGCTAAGACTCTAGTATACTACCCTGATAGGTACCCAGCTCTAAAAGTTATGCTTCAACACTACCACCTTACCATGGAGTGAACTCCCACATCACCCCCAGTAATGTCAGCTACTACCAGCACGTACTGTAATATACTACCCTGATAAGTAGCCAGTACTCATTTAGAGAATATCTCAAATAGAAAGCACTTATAGTGAAGAATGAGACAAAATGAAGCTCTGCAAAGAAAGAGCCCATAGAAAGTAAACTGATGCACAGAATTGCACTCCTGGGGAAGAAAAGGAGCAGCAGAAATTAGTCTTGCATTTCATATTATGTGAAATGGAAAGCAAGACTATGTCACTACCAAGAAATGGATTGAATGCAAGTCTTAAAGCTGCCCAAGCATGACAAAATAAGTGTTAAATCCCAGAACAAAGAAAAACTACCAAAAAAAAAATCTTACTTAAAAACAAATTGAAGAATATAACTTGATAGCTTAAAAACGGGTCTATATCATGAAATCAAAAGACGTAAATGTCGAATATGTAATGGTCGACACCTACTTGTCGAAATACCTAAACGTCGAAAGCAGTAAATATCATAAAACAAAATACCGAAATGTTTTACTTGGCCATTTCATGTACACAACGTGAAACGTCACTCACAAGTTACTCAGTATATGTAATTATTATATGTGGATATTATGTATGAATTACATTATAAAAATATATAATTTAGAATAATGAAGATATCTTTGATAACATGGAAATATCATGGTGTAAAGTATTAAAATGTAAGGGATTGTTTAAATATCAGTATGTAGACTAGATTGGAGTGCATACCCGTTATACTGGTAGCAACTATGGCTAACGCTAACAAAACAGGACCCGGTGTGATAGGTAATGTGTACAAGCGTGTGGATTCACAAAAGGGAAGGGATATGCTTGTGACTGAAGGATATCTGTACGTCTTAGAAAAGGTTGTGAAATATAAAAGGTACTGGTGTTGTCGTTTAAAGCAAAGCCATAAGTGTAAGGGTAGGGCTGTAACAGACATATTGCGCTGTAGTGGGGTGTGTTTTATATTATGTTCTTGGCGTTATCACACCGGGTGTTTGCTGGGCCAAACAAAATCATTCAACATTTCGACTGTCGATGTTTACTTTGTTCGACGTTTAGGTATTTCGAGAAGTAGGTGTCGACCATTACATATTCGACATTTAAGTCTTTCGATTTCATGATATAGACCCCTTAAAAACTACACCTGAATCATGGAAAACTGAAGACTGAAAATGTGCACTAAAGACACAATCATAGTAACAGATACAAGAGCAAGTAATGACATTGCATTTAATAGCTTAACTATTGAGCATTTTCAGTCTGTCCCCAGAATGCTGTCAGTTTGAAGCTATTTCAGTTCATTGATTTAAAACCTTTATGTCCAAAAGGGTGCTCAACATTTATTCATGAAACTTACAGTGAATATTTATCTATCTATCTATCTATAGATAGATAGAGGTATATATATATATATATATATATATATATATATATATATATATATATATATATATTCATTTTAGGTCTGACATCATATATATGATTGAGCGACAGTCCCAATTGTCGAAACAACAAAAAGTGGGTGCAGCTAATCGCATGTAGAGCTGTTTTCAGTGTGACACTGCAATGCAGCAGTGGTTCGGGAATTTGCCTTTTTCTCACTTTATTACAATCTCAGAGTTGGTATATATAGTGAGTAGGGGGTACATATAATTAGCAGGGAGTATATAAAACTAGCAAGGAATATATGTAACTAGTAGTGTGACAGTGCAGGGAGAGCAAAACAAGTTGACTTTTTTTTGATTGGCTGGTGATTGACAAATTGTTTCAATGACTTGTTGTTTGATATTGTGATATTTCAATGAAGGGTCATATACCTACAAACATACACATACACATACACACACACACACACACACACACACACATATATATATATATATATATATATATATATATATATACATACATACATACATATATATATATATATATGTAATGTATATATATATATATATATATATATATATATATATATATATATATATATATATATATATATATATATATATATATATATATATATTCGTATAGTAAGCAATCATTCTACAGACTATACAGACTGCTACAAGCCTAACCAATAAACAGAGCTCAGAATCAAACTCTGTACCTTGTATCTAGGAGTTAAATACCTATATCTAGGTTCTTAGCTAAGTACTAGGCTACCTGCCCTTATGGATCATTTGGGGCTTGCCCATACATCAGAGAGTACACAGAGAGTTTGTTGTGTTTTGTGACCTTGGGAGTGTTGTTGTTTTGACTAGTGACCTCTCAGTTTTTAGATATTTTAGGTTCAAATAATCATGTGTTGATTATATAAGACACAACTAATCATAGTGACCCCTATGAATTGATATGAATTCTCATGAACTACAGGGACAATATCTCACATGATGTAAGTTAATTTTCATGCCCTAGAATTCCATACAGCAAACAGCCTTCGTTGAAATTAAATTCTCTTTTCAGATGTCTAACTGGAGTGCTGATTTCTGGTTATACTTATAGTTGTTATCCCTAAGATGAATAGGAAAAAACTTATTTAATTTAAGGGAAGTATTTTTAACCAGCACTTATGGTTGCATTTTTATTGCTGTCATAAGTTGTTTTTTTTTGTTCGGACTGAGATACAACTAAACAGACAAACAGGTATGCATGCATAGAGGCAGGAGGTTGACACCCTTTATTAATGGTTTGGGGGTACACTACCATATATTCATTGGGCTGGAGGCATGGCAGGTCTGCTGCTTGTTTTGGATAGACTGAAGGCAGGCAGGGTCATTTGTGGATTATTTGTAATTATTTTAAAATGGCCTGGTGTTAGGCCTGCCAGGCAGCAGTATTTGACAATGTTCCTCTCTCAGGTTAGGTTGCCTTGGTGATGACCTAGCAATTTAATTGAGACAGGAAGCTGAACTATGTTTGAGTTTCATAGTGTTGCTAGAATCTCTGCTCCTCACTGTGTGTTCATGGTGACTGAGGTTTTTAGTATTTCTGAGTACACCACTGCTTGGCATGTTGTTTGTGACCTGAATGGGTGGATTCCTCTCTGTCTATTCATGGTGACTGATGTTTTTAGTATTTCTGAGTGCTGCACTGCTTGGTATATTTTATGTGTCCTGACTGGGTGGCTTCCTCGCTGTGTGTTCATGGTGACTGAGGTTTTTAGTATTTCTGAGTGCTACACTACTTGGCATGTTGTTTGTGCCCTGACTGGGTGGCTTCCTTGCTGTGTGTTCATGGTGGCTGAGGTTTTTAGTATTTCTGAGCACACCATTGCTTGGCATGTTGTTTGTGCCCTGACTGGGTGGCTTCCTTGCTGTCTGTTCATGGTGATTGAGGTTTTTAGTATTTCTGAGCACACCACTGCTTGGCTTGTTGTTTGTGCCCTGACTGGGTGGCTTCCTTGCGGTGTGTTCATGGTGGCTGAGGCTTTTAGTATTTCTGAGTACACCACTGCTTGGCATGTTGTTTGTGCCCTGACTGGGTGGCTTCCTCGCTGTGTGTTCATGGTGACTGAGGTTTTTAGTATTTCTGAGTGCTACACTGCTTGGCATGTTGTTTGTGCCCTGACTGGGTGGCTTCCTTGCTGTGTGTTCATGGTGACTGAGGCTTTTAGTATTTCTGAGTACACCACTGCTTGGCATGTTGTTTGTGCCCTGACTGGGTGGATTCCTCACTGTGTGTTCATGGTGGCTGAGGTTTTTAGTATTTCTGAGTGCTACACTGCTTGGCATGTTGTTTGTGCCCTGACTGGGTGGATTCCTCACTGTGTGTTCATGGTGGCTGAGGTTTTTAGTATTTCTGAGTGTTACACTGCTTGGCATGTTGTTTGTGCCCTGACTGGGTGGCTTCCTTGCTGTGTGTTCATGGTGACTGAGGTTTTTAGTATTTCTGACTACACCACTGCTTGGCATGTTGTTTGTGCCCTGACTGGGTGGATTCCTCACTGTGTGTTCATGGTGGCTGAGGTTTTTAGTATTTCTGAGTGCTACACTGCTTGGCATGTTGTTTGTGCCCTGACTGGGTGGCTTCCTCGCTGTGTGTTCATGGTGGCTGAGGTTTTTAGTATTTCTGACTACACCACTGCTTGGCATGGATTTGAAGTGCATCTTCGTACTTTGTCTGTTTCTGTTCATTTCAGAATGTCTGGCAAATGCCCTATGGTTTGGTAATTAGGAAGCTCTGTAGAAAGATTCATAGCATTTTTAAGTTATGTAATCCTGACAGGTAGAACTTGAATCTGTAATAAATTGATGCTAATCAATGCTGCAATAACAACATTAGATTTTTTTTGTGCAATAACGTATTTAATTAGCTGTTTAATATTATTGACATGTTCTGGTGCTTGCTATAGTTTTATAATGAATTTGATTACATGAGTTCCTTAGTTGCTTTTAAAAACTGTGTGAACAGTAAAGCAGGTCTGGTATGCTGTATATATGTGTACCAAGTTCATACTAGTTCAGAAAGATTGGTATATGATGGGGTAAGACCACACACAGGATCTCTGCACATTACATAGGATAGTACTCCATGAGTGGGGTACATATGCAAATTAACCCCCTCTGAGTTGTATGCAATTCAATAAGCCTGTAACACTGGAGTACCAGCTGATCCCAGAAGGGTAACATACAGGGTAACAGTTGTATGCCTGCCATAATTGCTGTGCTCCTGAGTGCAGATATCCCCTACCCTGCTAGTATGTTACTCAGCATACTGTAGTGAGCAATATACTGGCACCATAACAAAAACATATATTACATGGCAGAAAAATGTCTAGTAGCCATGAAGTTTCCTAGGGTGCAGACAAGCTTGCTACCTCACACTACTTTGCCTGCCCCAAACAGTGATGCTGCTGAGCTCCGTCCAATAAGGAGTGCCCAGTATACATCTGGATACTTGGTGTTCCTGTGCAAATACAATGGGTCTAAAATGCAGTCTCCTAGCTGTTTACTACACCAGAGATATCAGATAGCACTGCAAGGCATGGGCAGTTATTAAAAAATAGACTTTTGGTGAAATACTTTGACTGTTAACTAATTCTTCCAGGAACATATCATTGCAATGGCCTGCCTTTTTCACATAAATGGCAGCTATCTTTCTGAAACTGTCATAATCTTACAAAAGTGTTAACATGTCGATTTTATCATCTTCAGCATGCATTAAAATGTCATAGTCTACCATCTGCATGTATAACTCTCAAATTTCTGTCCAGACATAATGAAAGCAAAACCGTCTTTCTACAGTGCTTTGGTTATGAAATGTGTATTTTCATGGAACTGAAATGAAGGTTGTAGAATGCCTCACATCATTGTTCAGATATGGTTGATTTATGGTGAATGGCTGAATACCTGAAGTCACAGAAAAATCTCTGCTCTAAAACTGGGGAAAATGCTTTACAGCCATTGTTATGTGTGTTAACCCAGCCAATTTGTTGTATATTAATGTGAAATCCTTTGCCAAATGTCTAATGTCAACTGCAATCAGCTGTTGTGAAGTTATAGCCATAATATGAGGAATTGTATTTTCATTTAGCAGTTCTGTTTGTTCTTTCATTTTATCTCTTTATAAGGCAACCAGCTACACTGCTGTATCTGCTAGCCACTATCCTGTTGTCATGTATTTATTTATCCTTTGTTGAGCATATTAGTCCCACTAGGCTTGTGACCACTTTTTTGGTGCGATTTGAGGAGATATTTATACCATGGCCCCACAAAAGATTCATTCAATAGCAAAAATTTCCAGTGTCTGTAGATTTCATTGCCAAGTGAAACAACATTTCCTTATATGAATCCTTCCTAGCGTACCACAACTTAATCTAACCAATTTCTGCCTTCCCAGGCCAAATGAAATCTCTGGCAAATATAAGGTGCTTGAATGGGCCATTACAGATAAACCCTGTAATATTAATATTATCACAGTCCTGTCTACTTTCAGTAAAGAGCATTGTCCTTAATACATTTAACTGACTGACAAGCACAACTAAATTACCCAGAACTATTATTGCATACAAGTGAACACAACACTCAAAGTACAGCCAGCTCTCAGAGCTCTCTGGGCTGAATTCATCCAATATTTTCTTGCAGACATTTGCTAATATGTCTTGACAGTACATTTTGGAAATAGTTCACCTTTACAGGAAATATATCTCATCAGAAGACAGTGTAGCATTATGGGATGTCAAACACCATGGATTAACAACAATTTTATATGAAGTATCAGACTAAACATAAAACATGGAAAATTTCCAGAGGTACTCAGGATTCGTATCACCTAACTGAGTTTTTCTTTGTCTGTAATAACTGCAGACAACTCACAAAAAGGAATATGATATGCTACTTCTAGAAGGCAGAAGCCAATAACGTTTGCAGTGTAAAATAACACCTGTGTAGAATGAAGTTCCTTGCATGTAGAACAAGTCCCAGTGATTCCATTCTGTGTATCGCCATCCCTGGTAATGATGACCTTTCACCTCTGTTCTCATCCCAAGTTCTAACACCTTTCAAAGCCTAGTGAAAGGTAGTGATACCTCATTATATGACTTCTAAGTCCATCTATCCTTTAAGTTCAGGAAAATATCAGCCAATTTTACCTTTGTGAGACATAATAATGGTGAATTTGTGAGACATATAATAATAGTGAATTTGTGAGACATGTAATAATGGTGAATTTGTGAGACATATAATAATGGTGAGTTTGTGAGACATGTAATAATGGTGAATTTGTGAGACATGTAATAATGGTGAATTTGTGAGACATGTAATAATGGTGAATTTGTGAGACATATAATAATGGTGAGTTTGTGAGACATGTAATAATGGTGAATTTGTGAGACGTAATAATGGTGAATTTGTGAGACATGTAATAATGGTGAATTTGTGAGACATGTAATAATGGTGAATTTGTGAGACATATAATAATGGTGAGTTTGTGAGACATGTAATAATGGTGAGTTTGTGAGACATGTAATAATGGTGAGTTTGTGAGACATGTAATAATGGTGAATTTGTGAGACATGTAATAATGGTGAGTTTGTGAGACATGTAATAATGGTGAGTTTGTGAGACATGTAATAATGGTGAGTTTGTGAGACATGTAATAATGGTGAATTTGTGAGACATGTAATAATGGTGAGTTTGTGAGACATGTAATAATGGTGAGTTTGTGAGACATGTAATAATGGTGAA